>NW_022991435.1:422249-627973 GCF_902827175.1 Gymnodraco acuticeps
CCCATGTTGAACACCTAATTGAATTGGCTGAGGGCATGGTAACATTGCACAGGCTTGGATTTGTCTGCCTTAAGCTCAATGGGGCAGGCCATCAGTTATCAGGCACGAGAAAAACCCTGCTGGCATTTCTTCCGTCCTTATTTGTCGTAATGACTACATGACTGCAAAACCAAGCAGAAGTCACAGAATGTAATTAGGGCTTGTTGCTGTGTCAAGAAATTAGTATTTGGACATATTCTTCTCTCGGGATGAAGTGTGTGGCCTGGGATAGTGGCTCTGCGATGTGGCCTCGATGGTTCTGTCAGACAAATGTGTCTCAAATGTTACAGGGTTTTGCATCGAAATGTTTCCTCGATCAGATGGCTCGGGGCGGCGCATCACTTCTTCTTTCACAGTCCACAGACATTACACTGTTGGAAGACATCTGTGGATGGCTGTAAGGAGAATAATCTGCTGTTATCGCCGGTTTTATGTCATTAAACACTTGAGTTCCCCTCTCAGTTGCACGATTTGACACAGATTGTGAAACTGGGTGACGTGGAGCGCTGAGACTCCGTGTTAAGAGTGGCAAGAACTCTCTCTTAGTTTATCTTCCATGGGGTCAATGAGAGCCAAAAGTGCTCTATTACATTTCCACAGATCAGCTAGAGGGAAATTAACTGTTATCAAGGAGACATCAGGAGGTGTACCATTCCACAGTTAATAGGTAGAGGGATAGCAGGGAAAAACAAGTGTGAGGAGCTGTGGAGAAATCCTGATATGATACATCTCTAGTGCTAGAGCAAGAATGGATGCCAATAACAGTAAAAAGCCGAAGGACAGAAGTACTCCCTGCTGTTAGGCAGCACAAGGCTCATCGGAATATAGGAGGTAATTGAGTGAGGGATGAGGGGAACAAGGGTAACACTTGTCAAAAGTAGTGTTCCAAACTCAGTGCAACAGTAATTGGATTTTTACGGTTGAGTAGAATATTTTTCAGGGTGTTTAGAGGGACGTCCTCTTATACCAGAGAAGGTGCGATCCATATTGATGGAATAAATGTCCTCCCTCCTGTAATCCCTCCATTCTGATTCATGAATGCAGGTGTGACAAGGTCACCCTCACATTAGTGATCCTCCTCTCAATCGAACATGACACGCTACATATGATGTTATTATTATGCGCCTTGCAAACACTATTAGCTCCATAATAGCAAAATGGCTGTCATTTCATTTCAGTCTCTCAAGTTGGACAGAAAATAGATGTTGTCGTTGTTCAGGCAGAACATCTTTGCCCAGAGCAAAATACAGCAGTGCAGTAATTGCAATCTTATTTGACTGATGACATCTTGAGCCTAAACATCGCTGTTTTATAATCAGAGTCTGTTATTCTTCATAGGAACCTGGGGAAATCTGGGTTGCGTGTTTCCTGTCTGGGGCTGGGTGAGTACATTTAATTAGCATCAGAGCCAAATGTCTAATGATTTCGTAAGCATCCAAGTGCAAGAAAATATTTTTAATATTTAATCAATAGCACTGTTTTTAGAAAACAAGTTGCTCAATTATCTCACATATCGATTGCACAGCAGAGGGTAATAACTCCCATTCATCTTGATGTCAATTATTCACTGTGTGTGTGTGTGTGTGTGTGTGTGTGTATGTGTGTGTGTGTGTGTGTGTGTGTGTGTGCGTGCATGCGTGCGTGCGTGCGTGCGTGCGTGCGTGCGTGCGTGCGTGCGTGCGTGCGTGCGTGCGTGTGTGTGTGTACTGCAGTGCACTTACATGCACGTTGGTGTGCATTTGTTTGCTGTGTTCTATCAGTATACTAAGTTATTGATGGGGGTGCATCTCTGAAGACAAAATATCTTGACAAAGAAAATAAATGATGCAGTGTCTTTAAATACTAACTGATGGAACATCTGTGAATTAGTTAATTGTCCCTGTAGTGATTTGTTTTTAAAGACTTATTTCTAGCACATTAAGCAGTATGTTGCCATCCATTAATTTAAAGGAAAAAGTTTGTTTAATCTTTGTTATTTCTTTGCAAGAATCAAAATGTAGAAATTCCAAATTGTCCTGCTTCCTGTCTTTGTGATAAGCTCCAGCTGCTGGTTCGAGCTAGGCTTACATATTAATGGTGGTGTTAATCAATATATTTCCCAAAATGTAAAACCATTTTAAAATGTTGTTATGATAATGTCAATAAATAGAACTTAGAGTTTACTTAAAGTGTAATTGGGCATTTAATAATGATTTGAAAGTTTTCTTTTACTTTAAACAATTGCCTTCTTAGAAAATGTATCTGCTGCTGTACTTCTGCTGCAGTTATTTTAAGAAATGTAACATCAGCTTCTGCATTATTGCGTATTAGTGGGAGATGACAACCAGCTGCATGTTACAGAATCTTTCAACAGAAGCTCTAGACAATATAATAGTGTACCTAAAACTGTGTTCAGCCTGTGCTGTTTGAAGGGAGAAAAGAGTCTTTGTACTTAAACTAACACAACCATAATGTATGCACATACTATAAACCCTCACAAGCAGACACAAAAACCCCAAGTTGCTGCCGTGTTTCTTTAAATATAACCACACAGACATCTGCTCAGTAGCTTACTCATTCCAAATTCATATAGCAGAGAAAATGTTTTCAACAACAGTCAACCCTGACATTTGACTGTGATGGATTCAGGCCCTTTTTTTTTTGTCCATGCCAAAATGTCAAAGTACTAATTAATGCACAACTAACATGATTATGAGTGATGCAAAGGTATTTTATGTTTTTGTTTGTTGTTCCAAAACTTTGACTTTGATGTTTCCTTCCGCAGGCACATGGGTAACATTTGGAGGTCAGATCTCTGATGAGGTGAGATGTTACGTCAAATCCAACATTCAGCCGTCACTGTATCAGCAGATCTTGGATCTCATTATTTTTGATCCTGCAAACACAAATTCTGATGACAGTCTACATTACAACACCCCCCAATCTTTAGCCCCTATGGGAGCCATTAAGTGTTTCTGGGTGTAAAATGGCATTAGTGTCAGTAGACCACAGTAATCATTCTAGTATCAATTTCCCAATATCACAGCATGCTGTTAAGTCCCTGTTGGCTCTTCCAAGGCCAAATGGTCAGGTCACATTGTCCCCTGTCACAAGCTATTAAGCAGAAGTCTTCTTCCAGAGCTTTGATCTGGCCTCGAAGGGGTAAGCCACTGAATTGGAGACAGCTCATCACTGCCTGATGACCACTGGGACTAACTGACACACACACACACACACACACACACACACACACACACACACACACACACACACACACACACACACACACACACACACACACACACACACACACACACACACACACACACACACACACACACACACACACACACACACACACACACACACACACACACACACACACACACACACACACACACAAACAAACCCACCAATACTAAATCTGTGAACAAAAAGAGAAAGTCATCATGGCTAAATTGGGCTTCCGGTTTATGGCTCTGAATAAACTGAAAGCACAAGAACTAGGACAAAATAGTCTGGGGAAATATATTGAGAAGTAAACAACTTTTCTTTCTTTTTTTATGGATTTTCTCTGTGCCTTTTTTGCCTCTATTATAGAGATAGGACAGATAGAACGGGAAGAGAGAGAGAGAAACAATTTTAGACATTTTCTGATGATATGTATCTTAGTGGAGAATAGATTAACTCTCCCTCAGCTTCTTCAGGGAATTTTATTAGCACATTCTTTGTTTTATGTTATTTTGGTCGATATTTACATTCATGAATTAGTATAACACACTAAAGTCCATGGGGGGGAACACTTTTCTTTTCTGCATCAGGTGGCAGAACAGCTGATGACTATCGCCTATGAGAGCGGGGTCAACCTGTTTGACACAGCTGAAGTCTACTCCGGGGGGAAGTGAGTGATTTGTTATCTATCTTACACCCACCGAGCAATTTTCTCGCTTTATCGCTTTAGGACACAAGGTGTTTACAATGTTAGCCTCAGATCAGGAAATATTCACAAGAGGAGGGAAAAATGAAGGTGGCTTTGCATAATCTCATTCATCACTGGAGGCTCTCCGTTATGTTCACAGCTCAATCTAACTCTATAAGCCTCGACATTGTCTTCCTGAATAATGTGGGACAGGCTGTAGCTATATGCGCATGAATATTCATTTCAAGGTTGCCGGGGAAATTCAGGCTTACAATACAGGCGTTTATCTATTATCTTGATCTGCTGTGTTGCTGATTTTTAATCAAATATTCATGCTGTAGATGCATGGCAGATAACTGTCACACTTACATGCTCTTAGAAAAAAATGGCAACCTTAGAAATAATCTCATTTTCTCATAGTGTATTTCCTCTTCTTTTCTTTACAGAGCAGAGATAATCCTTGGAAACATCATCAAGAAAAAATGCTGGAGGTAAAATGCACTCTCTTAAGGTTCTGAATGTGTTAACATTGTGTATCTGCGTACACACAACATAAGCCAAAAGTAAGACAAGCTAAAGAAATATGTGCCGATACGTTAGCATCTTATTCCAAATATGCATGCACTGTTCTGAGGCTGCAGTGATTTATTCCCATTGCAAGAGCAGTACTGACTTCATGCACTGATGTGTTAAAGAATTGCACACAGTTGGTGTTTCAATTTCTCCCAAAGTCGTTGGATGAGGTTAAGGTTCAGGGCTCTCTCGAAGCTTTCCACCCAGAAAACTACATTATGTCCCTAGGGTTCTCTCTGTACATGGTGACACTGTCATTTTGGACCAGCAAGCTACCTTCTAGCATGCTTACACTCATAATGTTTAGCTTGTGATTTAAAATGAAGCATTCTCTTTTAAAATGATAACAGGTCTGGTGTTTAGCATTTTAACACATGCTAATTTGCAGTAAAAACAAAGTACAGCTTATGATCATGTGAATATAAATTGTGTTGGAATTTGTTAATAAACCATTAAAGTATTGGATAATGATAATGACACTAAAGGGATTCACAAACATTATTAGGATTCTCTTCCTTCTGAGCCAGTCCATACACGAGTTGTTAAGATATTTCAGTCCGGGCCATAGTGGTATAACAACTGACCGAACCAACATGTAGCCATTCTATTAGCATGGATTTAAATAACTTGCCCTTGTGTATCAAAAATAAATATCTACCTGATCTCTCGTATTTATGTAAGGATCACTTGGGGGTCTGCTCGGGGGAATACTTAAGCATCAACATTTCCCTTTATTAAATTGAAGGACCTAAGCCAAAACAAGGAATATGAACCCAACCATGTTGGCCATATGGCGTCTCTCTACAAGATACATATGCTAAATGTGTTCCTGTATGCTTTCAAGCAGTGCACATGGTCATTTGAGGGGGTAGAAGGTGGAGAATGTCTACATTATCAATCTCACCAATAGCTGGGATTTTGTAAGCACTAAATCCCTGATATCTCTGTATGTAATGTGAACCGCATGAAATATCATTATGCCTGCTGCTTACAGTTCAACGTCAAGCATATGCTTGTCACTGCACTGCACCACGTAACATATCAGTTTCATACATCTATACTGCATAAACTGCCACATTGCAGTGAGAAGAATCAGTTACAGCTCGCAGCCTGGATCAACTCAACTCAACTCTGGATCTGTGTAAATTATTGATCATTCAAGCATGGAGAATTTAATAGTGAGAGAGCTTTCTTATTAGAGTGCAGAGAAAATAGTCCCTCTGAGATTCTTATACTTGATCATTTACATGATTGATAATCTACCAATTCACACAGCAGGAGAGAAGGTCACTGAAGAACACTCATTCAGGCATGGACATGATGACACACACACATCCTTTTGACAACAGCTTCAAAGTACTTGATGGCTTTTTGATGTGTCTGTCATCCTCTCAGGAGATCCAGCCTGGTTATCACAACGAAGCTCTACTGGGGAGGAAAGTAAGTGTGTGTGCATGGAAGTGAGTGTATGGCATCCAGCATGGGCAGTTTTCTCTCAGATGCTTGGGCTATCTCACCATGAACAGGCTACAGATTAAAACATTTGACAGAGTTTGACATGGCAGGCATCGGGCATTTTGGAAAACCCACAGGCAAACAAACAGGGAGGAAACACTCAACATACACACACGTACAGACTTAAACGTGGCCGTGTTCTCAGCCCTTCTTGCTTCACTTCATACCCTTCCTCAGCCTTTTTATCAAACTGTCATATATGCTTCTTCTGTCATAATGAACTATTCTGTTCTCAAAATGCATTAGTAACATTAAGTCTTCAGGTGCGTACAAAATGAGGTAAAAGCTACCTAGGTTTAACCACACTCTTCTTCTGGTTTTCTGTCTATTTTGTCAATCAGTATATTAGGGCCCAGGAGCAGTACATTGAATTTAAGCTGATCCTCTCAGTCTATTGTCGAGGTATGAAGTCTCCACACCAGATGGATTTGCAGAACAGCTACTCAACCCCCCGTTTAGCGAGCTGTGAGTCTGCCAGAGAGGCCTGTCAAGCATTTCATCACCCAAACATACAGTAGACATTTGCACACTTTATTCTCCATTGCACTTCCCGACACTTTTGCACAGAAGAAGACATGATGACACGGAGGAGGACAGCATGTTTTTGGTTCTGCACCACATTATTATAACCCAGGCAGGCTGGAACACCACAGGAAGGCGGGAGGCGGGAAGAGAAAGTGTGATTTGAAGCAAGAACAAGACAAATGGCAGGCAACTGAGAAAAGAGAGACACTGGAGCAGAAATAAATGAAAATAATTAAGTAGAAAAAGGGAAAGCAGGCATGGGGAAATCTGAAAGGGAAGTCAAAGCAGGTGGTGCTACTGACAAATCACTTGTTGTATGGCCCAACATGTCGGTTGACTCTCACCAAACTTATCAGCCTTATTTTTAGATAAACTTTAGGTGTTTTAAGCACGACTTTATAAATCCACAGAAACTGATATACTCAGCGCTACATGTCAGACAGAAAAAGTTGGCAACTATAGCTAGTGAATGTATTGGAGCATTACGCAGCCACAGAGCAAGATATTTCCCTCAGGAGTTGTTGGAGACTAAAACAAATCTAAAAGGAGACTAAATATTGGATTTACATTTGTTAGGCGGCAAGAAGCACAAGTCTAAATTAATGCTAATGTGGTTCCATATTGAGTGGATGAGTAAATAGGCAATTGCTTGCTAACATCACATAGATAACATTACAACGTTTTAGGTGATATTAGTTTTTGTGTTTACAGCTTGTTACACTGCACAAAAGTAGCCTCAATATCAATAAAAACAGGTTAAAGTAAATGTAAAAAGACCACAATAGTCTTCTAACAAGTAAAGGCACTGCATTCAGGACTGTTGTTTGGTGAAAACACAGTATTATATGCATCAAAATTACTGAATTACTTCCTTCAGAGTGCTATAAATATTTACCTGAAAGAGGACTTTTTTGGTGTCAGTCTAGTGGTGCTAAAAACTCACATACTGTACTATGAATACTTACTACAAATACAATATTGTTCTTGAAGTAAAATGTTTAGTTATGTCTTATCTGACTTAAGCATACTGTTTGGCTTTTACAAAATACTAGGAAGCAAGAAACAAAGATTTAATTAAGTTAGAATTCTATATGCGTTATTGGAATAAGTGTTCATAGTTATATGGATGGTGGTGGTCCAATGGATAGTGAGGCTGAAGATCGGAAGGTTGTGAGTTCAAATCCTGCCAGGAACACCACCACTAGTGTGCCCTTGAGTAAGGCACTTAGTCCTTAGTTACTCCAGGGAGAATGTCCCTGTGATTGGTAATTGTAAGTCGCTTTGGATAAAAGCGTCAGCTAAATGTAATGTAATGTAATGTTCAAATATAAATTAAATTAATCAAGTTAACTACCTGTACTACATAAAGTACTTAAGAAACGTAATTTTTACAGCACTGCATATACAAGCTCTATATTCAACTACATTTCCAGTTGTTGTTGACTTAATATATTTCTTGCATGCAAATCACCAAAGCCCAACTGGGAGGTCATTGGCAAATCCCTGGCGACCGGGACAGACAGTGACAACAAGCGTCGTGTTGGCCGGCTGCAAAGACACGGCGCACAGTTTGTTCTATAGCTGCGGGCACACTGCAAAGTGTCGAGTGGGTGTATTTCTCCTCAGCGGTTTGTGGGTAGTTTATTATGCAGGCTCTGGTTTTGCATGCTTAATGATCTGCTTCAATTCATGAGAACTGTGTGTATGTGCATAGATGTGTGTGTGTGTGTGTGTGTGTGTGTGTGTGTGTGTGTATATATGTGTTCTGACATGCACATCCTTCCCTCCTGTTGCAGAGCAGAGACAGAAAGAGGCCTCAACAGAAAGCACATCATTGAAGGTAACAAGTCGATTTCCACTCTGCTGCTTTGTCCTTCACATCACCCCATCACTCTGAGACCTGCTGCACTCCTGGAATCTCTCTCCTTCATCTTTCCCTCCCTTTTTCCTGTCTGGGACTTCTTTCTGCTCTTTCATTTTTGTCAGCATCAACACCGGGCAGAATGTTTTTAATTTATAGCCAATAGTACATCAAACCTCAACAGACTGTTGTCTTTTCAGTTGTAATACCGTAACAGGTGTGTGTGTTTTTTATCCAAGTGTACAACAAGCTATCTATCATCACCAAACCCTCTTTTAGAAGAAGTATGGCCTTGCTCCAGCTTTTTTAATACCTCTCTCATCCCATTGGCCCACTCCGCCACACTTCCCTAACAACTGGCCATCCGGTCCACAGCGCAATGCACATCCTGCAGTGACTCAGCTTCTCACGTTATTAACATTCACCACAGCCTCTGCAACCTTCCCCAAAACAAGACAAGGGGAAATATACTTAGGAAAGGCTGGAGAAGAAGGGTACAGATTTTAAAATCGAAGGAAATGTGGTTCCACCAATTAGATAAAGCCAGTCCCAATAATAGGTAGCATCCATGAGAGAAATCTCATGGTAATAACTTGGCAGAGCTAAACATTAACTTCACTACTGGTTGTACATCCCAAAACAGGCAACTCTATGAGTCATTTGATTGGTTAAGTGACATTTACTAGAAATAAAAGGGTGTCAAACTTAATGATAAATAGCATCAGAGATCAACACTTAAGAAAACGTCAAAGTCTCTTCAGAAAACATCACTTGTGTTTACCATTTTTCATCACATGGCAAATATATTCCTTGACAATTTCAAGATTTCAAAGAGACTTTTTGGAAAACATAATTTAAATGTATAATTTAATCCGAATGCCAGTAGAATATCTTTGTTGTTCATCATCTTTTCTCAGTTCTAAAAATAGACTTCCTTCACAGCCTGAAAACGCCAGTTTATCCAGGAGACAGCGGAAACTGCTCGCGATGGCGGCGCAGGCTCAGATTAGGATCCATGTAATGGGTGTTTCTGGGATCGTGGAAGAGCAGATGACAGGGGAAGGAATAAGTGGTTAGAGCAACACACTCTCACTCCCTAAGCGTCCAGGAGCGACGTTTGGTCAGTGTCCGTGGCGTCCAGTTGTGACGCTCCTAGGCTCCTTCAGCGTCATAAAAGGACGCAAATAGCTTTCAACTGATTGCAATGTATTCCCATCTGCGGCGGGATTTGACGCTCATGGAAGCACGGCATTCGTTTGTGTCGGCTGCCCTTAAAGGCAATGTGAGTGTCCATTCCCATTGGATAACGGAGAATTGTACACCCGGAAGTAAGTATTCCTCTTACTGTCGATTGATTTTACAGTGATATCTGCACTACTCATCGACTAAAAAACACCAGATTATCCTTGTTAATTACACAACATTGATTGGTTTAAATTGTGTGCAATGCTTTTGTATTTTTCCCCTTCGATTCGGAGAAACAAATGTTTTGTCTGAGTAAAGGATGGCAGAAGACACTACACTACCCAGAATCCCCAGCTATCGTTTGGACTACACCATGTGCTCTGTTTGACAAACCCTGTGATAGTCCTCAAGCTCTGTGATTGGAGAGTGTGCTCCGAGGGTTACGCCGATTCTCGAACAGCACTTGAAATGGGATGGAACCACGGCAGACTGTCCAAAACTGGATTTGAACGGGTCCACCGCGTCCCCCCCTCCCCCACCCCGTCCCCAGAACTACACATGCTGGCTATTCTGTTTCACAACATGTTCTCTATCTATGGCACGTCTCTACTGGGAGTTGTAGTTTTAAAAGACGTTTTCGTATTTCCCATAATAAGAAGTTGCCAGTATTAAACTGTGTACATCCCTGGAGGTTTAGGGGATAGGAAACACTCAAATTTAAAACGTATAATTAATAAATGGGTGAAAATTGCTTGTGCCCATAATGGGCAGCATTAATATATATATACACACATGCCAGCTAAGGTCAGAAGAGCTTTATTTAACAGCTGGTCTTATGTTTGTGACCCCTGTTGTTAATTGATAACATTACATTACATTACATTAATTGATAAGCCTGAAACATGCACTTGTCAAGGTTCAGAGGCAAATTTTGCAAATATGGCAGTAGCCATCGATCAGCTTAAGATAAGATATACTTTATTGATCCCAAGTTGGAACATTTGCGTTACATCAGCATGTGTAACAGTTGTACATATGCAGTGGTGTTTATTTGTAAATCATTTAGTATAATCACACAAATTCTGTGTTTTATATTTAACAATTCTGTGTTCGTTATTTATTGATTGTTAAATACCTGACAAGGCCGGAGATGAAATATCTACATACATCTTATAAGAGTATAATACATTATGTACAATGTCAGTTAAAACAAGTGCTTCAACATAGTTAACATTGCTGGAGGTATGCACAAATATTGATAGATGTCTTGTAATGCACTATTGAGGAACCTGCGACCCAAGTTTTTCATTCAATGCATAACTACACCATAGTTGTGTAGGCCTATATGATATGTCAATAAACCTTAGAAAATCTTGAAATCTTGAAAGGGATGTGCAAAATAGTCATTATATACAGTCTTTAATTAACTATTAGTAGAGAATAACGAGTAATGAATATACTTTATAGGGATCCTATTAATATCTAATAATAAAAATAATGAAATTCAATAACATGCTTTAACCACTAGGTGTCCCTTTATATCAGCTGTGCACCTTTATGGTGTAACTAAATACAGCCTATCTACCAATTGGATCAAATATAAAAGTCAGCCGAATTAGTGTTGATACTGCAAGGAGACGTATTGTGTGAAAAGAAATGTAAGATGTTGTTTAATGGCTGATATATTTATGATCCACGTCACGTTTTCAGTTCCTCATGTTTGTCTATAAGTCTTCTCATCAGGGCTCTATAAATACAGAACTACGGCAGATATGTAATATTTAATGCAGCCGAACCGTGTATTACAATGCCGTTATGTGATGACTTTCAAAGAGAAAAGCAAGCACACTCGGAATAAAGTTTATTTTTTTTAATGTTTTCGGTCTGTTTCCGGTATTTGTTAATGACGATGTGCTGTGAGATGTGAGACTGAAATTGCACAGGGGAAAATAACGTAGGCTATCTTTAGATGCGGATTTTGTTAAACTAATATGTTTGCGCTGTGGACCAACACTATACATTGACGGGGAAGGGGGTAGCAATAAAGATAACACCATTAAACAGTTACACAACATAACAGAAATAATATCGATAGCAGCGTCCCTAGCAACCACCTTGGTAACAATGAAAACGTCGCGATTTCCTGAAGTAATCTTCGTAATAACTAGCAAACTAAAGATCATGTACATCCACTGCACACATAATCTGAAATAACAACTCATATTTCTCGCATCAAATGACATCAAAACGCATTTAATGGCCAAACTAACTTTAAAATAGGCATTTTCCACCGAGAATAAAACGAAGTTCGGCCATGTTTCTTTTTCTGCAGGAGAAATTTGAAGATCACGTGACATAGACGCCAGCCATTGGAAGGAATGGTGAAAAAAAACGGGGTTTGTCAAACAGAGCACATGGTGTAGTCCAAACGATAGCTGGGGATTCTGGGTAGTGTAGTGTCTTCTGCCATCCTTTACTCCGAAAACATATTTGTTTCTCCGAATCGAAGGGGGAAAATACAAAAGCATTGCACACAATTTAAACCAATCAATGTTGTGTAATTAACAAGGATAATCTGGTGTTTTTTAGTCGATGAGTAGAGCAGATATCACTGTAAAATCAATCGACAGTAAGAGGAATACTTACTTCCGGGTGTACAATTCTCCGTTATCCAATGGGAATGGACGCTCACATTGCCTTTAAGGGCAGCCGACACAAACGAATGCCGTGCTTCCATGAGCGTCAAATCCCACCGCAGATGGGAATACATTGCAATCAGTTGAAAGCTATTTGCGTCCCTTTATGAAGCTGAAGGAGCCTAGGAGCGTCACAACTGGACGCCACGGACACTGACCAAACGTCGCTCCTGGACGCTTAGGGAGTGAGAGTGTGTTGGTTAGAGCGGCAGTCCGCAGAGCAATTTTCAGATGGGAATTAGCGTCAAACGATGAAGCCTCTGGAACTAATCTGCCTAAAACACTCACACAAACTCAAGAGCCCCGGGTGTATTTTGCCTGGCTTCTATTACTCTGCTTTCTTCCTTTGCGACAGTCTCTTGCTTTGCTTCTCATCTTTAATCTGGTTTTCTCTGTGTGTGAATGGGGATTTATCTGCTCACAATACAGTGCTGCCATCTCCTAACCTCCCCCTAATATACAGTATTTCACCTCCAACTAATACTGAAAGCAGAGCCCTCGTTTTCTTATTATCCTCTCAGCTTTGAGTTGTTTGGTTTTGCCGCCACCTGTCAAAACAAATAATTTATGCGAGAAGGATCAAAGTTTGCACAGATGCAAGGCTTTCTCCACATACATCTTCTTAAAAGGATATAATTGTGTGCACTGAGCTTGATACTAATTAACCTTATATATTGTAATTGTGAATATTTGTTATATTGTAGCTGTTGAAAAAGGGTAAAAACAAAATAAGAACATTAATCAGGGCAGTTCTACTATTTCTATATTTTAAAACCGTTTATATAGATTTTTTTTATTAGGACAAGAAAATGATCAAAATTTGAATTTGCACTTCATAACCGTAGATAATTCTTGTTTATTGTTAAGTGGGTCAGCGACATTTACTTTGTCACAAAAGAGTCCAAACGATTAAATTGAGACTATGTAACTTTTGCCTCGGCCACTGTGGCTAAAAGTGGACGTCATGAGAGCTTTAGCATTGTGCCAGTTTCACCGTTTTAATTATATTACCTTTACCTTTGCTTTCCTGCTTCTAGTCAAGATATATGCTTTGAAAAAGGTCTATTGAACAAATGTGCTTATCCTCCCCCTTAATAACAGCTTAACGTTGTATGACCATAAAGCCTAACTCGTGTGGAATAGCAACTGCACATATTTTGAATCATCACATAGTATTTCAAACTGGGAGACTTTTCTTCCTCATAAACAAGTGCAAAATGTAGTCTTATATTAGATTTGATTTGAACAGCTTGATTTGTCACTTGATCGGCCGTAGATTATTATTTAGTTGTTTGACAAATGTTAGTCCAATACTCCTACTAAGTAAACCAGACGGTTCAGATTCCTATGTGAGTTGGATCATGAGATGTGCCAGGCCAGATCCAGATGGGGGGGGCTTGAGTCACATGTGGTCAACTGTCACTTTGCCATGTTCATGAGCATGATGGCTCTTAATCCCCCAGGATCTGACTCACCCTATTTTTCCTTTTACCTGATGGCATGTTGTAATGAACGACAGAACATCAAAATTACTGCTTGAATAATTAAAATGACACGGTGTTTTTAAATAACAATTGCTAGTTGCAGTTGCTTTTTAATCAAGCATACGGCAAACAATCAAATTTGAGTGTGCAGTTATTCCTATTTCTACATAACATTGTCAAATAAATCACAAGGAGATGATGAACATTGGTATTATCACTCTTCCCCTTAAAATCGAGGATAATTGTATACTTGTTAACATGTCTGCATGACACTAAAATAATTATCCTTAGTCACCTGGTATCAGTAGAAGTTTTCAAGGATGTTACTTGTATGGGATATGTCAAATCAGTATTTGAATGTGGGTAAATTAACCTTTTGAAAACAAGGAATATTTATCGACGTTGTTAACGTTTTGGTTGATAACAAATCTATGCCAGCACTACAAAAAATATGCTCGATGCTCATAATTCCTATTGACCATTTTCTTCTTTCTCTACATATTCCCTTAGGTTTAAAGGGCTCCCTCCAGAGGATGCAACTTGACTATGTGGATGTGGTTTTCGCCAACCGGCCAGACAGCAACACTCCCATGGAGGGTAAGTGATGGCTGAGCAGACCCAGGGGACTGGTAGGGACAATGCATGTTGTTCTGTAATATGAGAAGGTGAGAAATACTGACAAGGCCGCTGCCCTTACCAGACGGGAGGTTTGTCTTTGTGGTTGAGCATGTGTGTCTATACTTCTGACAAACATAAACACATTTCAAGTAATCTGACCATCTTGCCTCATCCCTCATCTTCTATTTTAGTCTACCATTCTCTTTCTCTTCTCTTAGACCCCGGCCACACGAGGACGAAAACGGCTAAAACGCATAGGATTAACGCAAACGCAATCACAAACAAGCTTCCGTCCACACGCAATAGTTATCTGGATAGTGTCTGCCCACACGAGACCGCTCCGTTTAGCTCCAACCGCTGGAGAAGCTGCAGTACATATGCAGGAGCCTGTACGTGGCGCTGTAACTTCCTCCACAAAAGCAGCGAAGAAGCATGGTTGTCATGGTTGCCCTTCTGTTTATTCTCCGCGGTGGGGGCCGAGGGAACCGGGCAGAGTTTTTCGCCAGTCAACGTGTATTAAAGTTTAAATCTTCCGACAAAATTATAAAAGTGCCGGTCAAAGGTCTTCTTTGTTATTTATTGAGCTTTAAAACAAATGAATAACGAATCTATATATTATAATAATAAAATACACGGAGCCTCTCTTTTTCCTCCCTCTCTTCGGACAGCGTCAGTGTCTGTTTCATGCAGCAGCTGATCCAGTAATGAGTGACCCGGCCGACAGTAAAAATAAACATATCTAGTTTAGGTAGTTTGAGAGGTAATTAAAATAGATAAGGGTGATAATCGGACTTGAAGTGTGTGTTTTACTCCGTTCACCGCCGCATCACAGCGGGAGGAGCTGCAGGTAAGCGGAGCTGCGTGTCTCCGTCCTGTCAGATTAGACTTCACTCGCGTTTAGGTCCATATCGAGAGAAAGATATATAATCTGAATTCAGTGTGCAGTTTACTTTGACGCGGGGGTGAGCAGCAGAGGTGGGGAGAGGCGGGGCTATTGCCTCATCATTATCAGAAAATTATCGTATAGGGCGTACACATGGAGCCGTTGGACCCCCCAGAGCGTTGCGTATGGCGTTCTATCCACCTTGGGACCCGTTATCGTTTACGCAGTCGTTTAGTGCCGTATTCGGTCGTCCTCGTGTGGCTGAACGGTCTATATGACACTAAACAGTAACGCAAACGACCGTTTTCGTCCTTGTGTGGCCGGGGCATTAGTGTCTCTGTGGGATCACTAGTTTCCACTGGGTCTCTCCAGCCCTCCCTGTTCTTTAGAAGCAGGATTATTCCCCCCCAAGGGTAAACTGGTGTATTTTTGTGCTGGTCTCTCTAGATACAAGGCCTACTGTGCTTTCCTCAGTGCTGCCTTTCCCACACACATTAACCTTATCCAACCATTATTTCTTTACATACTTCCCGTTTCTTCCTCAATTACTTTTCCTCTGTGAAGTGGCCATCAGATACTTGGGCCCCTCTCTAGCCAATCCTAAATCTACTAATAGTATTTGGCTTAAAGGACCTTGAAGTCCCACTGAGCCGACAAGATAGTTTCCAGTCTTTGTTCCTTGCCCCAAATTATTTGTCCCCGGTCAGCCAGCGGACTGTGGGAGGCCAATCTGTCATACTTGTTGTTTCCGGGCCTTGTTGTCACCGCTAATCCTGGTGACTGGCAGGCAGACCCTACGGCCTACTCCATCAAATCTTCTAGTAACCAGCCTCTGCAGATATAGTCACATTTACAACTGATGTACTGAAGTCTAATGTGATTGATGGATTGATTGAGAGTCTGACAGACTGATAAAAACTGCTTAACCAGAGAACTGACAGATTAAAAAAACTGATATATGTAAAGTAGAAAGCTAGGCTGTAATGGTTTCATTCAGTCCCTCCATTAATCAGTGTAAAAACATTGTGCACGTTTTCTTCAAACTTCATTACAGTGGAGCAAGTGCCATACATCACTGTGTAGAGGGACATTCACTTTGAACAACTAGAGAGAGAGTAGGGATTGCATGTACACGCTCAAACAAAACAGTGTTACCCTCGGCTTTAATACCAAGATTGTGTAAGGGACTTATCATTGGGACAAATAATCAGTGCCAATGTGCAAAAATGTAGGACTTCTACATCTCTGTAGGCATTTGGAGTTCAGGACCTGTTATGGAAATGTTTTAGATATTGATAAGCACCACCACGTGTTACTGAAACTTAAAACATAATTTGCAGCTTTGCAGTGCACACTAAATAACCCAAAATAAGTGTTAAGACAAGAATGTTAAGATATCTATTGGCGCGTTTCCACTGCAGGCCTTCTCGGCCTCGCTCGGTTTGGTTAGGCCTTATTAGGCCCGGCTCACTTTAATGCTGCGCTTCCATTACAGTTATGGCGCGTTTCCACTGCAGCGGGTAGCCCCGTTTAAGCGTCCTTAACCGTCCTCAAGCGGCCAGGCCGGTTTTTGGTGGCGTTTCCATATAGCCTAGTACCGGCCAGCGGGTACTTTTTCCCTCTTTTTCCGGCCTCATAAAATCGTGGTTCCCTCAGACCAGGGCCAGGGCTGAACTAGTGACGTCAACACTCTCGACTGCTGATTGGTCAGAGAGAATCGTCACAAGATTGCGCGCGAGTTCATCCCTAGCGTCGCATATATATCTAGAAGCAAGCTTGCAGCATTTTTATACACATCATTTTGTAAACGGATGAGCTACAAAAATGGCTACGTCTAATAAGAAAAGCACACCGTGGTCGACCGAGGAGGTGACGACGTTCCTACATCTCATTGGGGATGATCAAATCCAGCGGGAGCTTGACGGAACAACTCGAAATGTGAACAAAAACAAAGCCGATCGCCCCGCCTACACTGCGTTGCTACCCCAGGTCCTAAACTGTAATGGAAATGCGCCACGGCCTGGGCCGGCCAGCGAGGCAGCCCGAGGCCAGAGCGAGGACGCTTAGGGACGCTTAAACGGGGCTACCCCGCTGCAGTGGAAACGCGCCACTAGTAACGCAGTGTAGGCGGAGCCGTGACGTCATCTTCAATGAGCGCCCCAGAAAAACAACACAGCCGTTAGCTCTTAGCACTCAGAGCTCACAGCTCCTCATATCTGTTCAGAAACTAGACAAAAGTTAAACAAGTACAAACCACAGACTGCCTGTGTCATGGCGAATACAGTCGCTGGTTTATTTATGTCTGTATAGTCCGTTGTGAGTGTGGACGGTCGGAGCATATATAATGTTAGCTTAGCCAAGCTACATTTAGAAAACACGCATTTTAAAAGGGTTTTTCGCCTGCCGTCTGTCTGCAGACTTGTCAAAGCATTAATTCATGGTTTTTACTAACCGGTATCAGTATGTTGTTACTTCGGCATCATTTTGAAACGTGTATTACAATTAAATCACGGTCAAATATGTTCATCTTGTTGTAGCCCCCTTGCCAGCGATTCTCTCTCTAGTTTAGCATACTCAGCCTGGTTGTTCCTGGCCCTAGAACCACGATTTAGTCGGGCCAGAAAAAAGGTGAAAAAGTAGCCCGGGCCAAAACTAGGCCAAGTGGAAACGCAACCAAAAACGGGCCCCGCACGGCTCGGCACGCTTAAAGCGAGCTACCCGCTGCAGTGGAAACGCACCATAACAGGTGTGTGAGCATGCATTTGTGTGGAATTTGGTTTGTATGATGTTCTTGTGACTTTGAGTGCTTGTGACTTTGTGTGAGACAATGTGTGGCCTCTTGGGGACAGAAAAAGTGATGTCACTGCCGCAGAGTCTCCCTTTGTTGCCATCACTGCTTTCTATTCTCTCGTCCACTTGTTCTTCTCTTTGTTTTTCTCTTCTCGCTACATCTTTCTGGCTGGATTTGTCTTAAGCTCAGTGGCGACTGGTCATTAGGGGCAGGTGGGGCACAGCCCCACCTAGTGTCAGCAGAAAGTATTAAAAGTAATGATTACAAAAAAATGCAAAAGATAAATTAAAAAAAATATAAAATATATTTTAAGATCATGTTTATTCATCTGATTCGTCTGTACATTGCTGTTTTAGTCTGTGTTCTTCTAATTAGTGTCTACAGTGTGTGCCTATTGAGCTGTTTTGAGCCATGTGGGACAAAACCCGATCCTGCCCCTCCCTCTCCCTGTTTAAGTCAATGGTGACTGTAAAAACTACACTGCGCATGCTCAGAGTATTGTCCTATTTAATGTGTGTGGCAAAAAAATAATGACCATAGGGGCATAGTGCTGCCATCCCCACCATACGTCATCTCACATAATTCAGAGCTGATTGGCTGTAAGTACGTGTGCCGCGAAAAGTGTGGTGTGTGAAGAGGAGACGAGAGAGCTGCAGTGACGCGTCCTAAAACCCGGAAATAAACTGCGCATGGCTTCCCTCCACAAAAAGCAATGATATTTCTCCATAGGATTTTAGAAAATAGCTCAAAATAAGATCTGTGGGAAACAAACCTGTTAGATAAATGCACGTTTTGTTCAGCCGGATAATATCCACATGTCTACCCTACTTTTATAATTTTCGAATCATAAATCTATTGATTAGATCAGATTTATGATAGACTTTTGAAACTACAAGAACATAAGGAGGACTTTTACAAAAAAGTAATAGAGATTTTTGTCCAGAAGGATAGGCAAATGGACTTCATCTTCATGTCAAGGTAAGACTGCAATTTGATTGAAAATGGGATCTTACTAAGAGAGAACAATTCAATATTTAAATGATACAATTACATTTTTTGGGTATACTTTTGTTGAACTGTCTGTTTAAAATTAATTGAAGCATCAGACAAAAAAAGCTTTTGAAAATAATATGATATTTTGATTTAGGTCAAAATATAATATTTGTAAACCTGAAGAGTCAGAGCCTCACCAGCCATGAACCTCACTGCAGAAGCTTATATATAGACATCTAAGTTTTTTGTGCCCCACCACTTTTGTACATATAAAAACGCCACTGCTTAAGCTTATATCCATTCTAACAGGCCCCGCTTGTGTCAAAACGTACTCCTTACTTATTTGATTTGACACCCCTCTCCTGTTCTTTATTGCTTTTTACTATTACTGCTGTCACTCATATTGATGAGATGATCATATCGATTTTTCCCCAGGGATTAAAGCAGGGGTGGGGAACCTCCGGCCCCCGGGCCGTATACGGCCCGCGAGACAATTCGATACGGCCCTCGAGGTAACTCTCGCAAAAAAGAAAACAATTAAGAAATCTAGACCGCAAAATAATTAAACAAGCGAGTGCCTGTTTTTCCTGGTCAAGGTCAGGGTCCTTGAACACAACACGAGCCTAACGTGTCATCACGTGGTATATGTCTCGTCCGACAGGGGTTTAGAGCTGCCGGAGAGCAGAGCACCAGGACGTCGCTCCGGGCCGGGACGTCACAAATGTCAGTACCCATAAGGAGCCGTACACATGCCGCAGTTTTTGCGTGGCTGTGTCTTTAGTTGTAAGCACAGTGGCGATCTGTTCATCTGTCATACTGATCATACAGTCAATAACTTTGTTGTTATTAACATCTGGTTAGCTAGCTATGCTAACGAATATAAGAAGCTTTTTCTCCAACCAGTGAGGTAGGCACATCTTTATATGATCATTATAGTTATAAAAAAAATAAGAGAATAAAGTAAACAGGTATAAAATACTATATGACAGTCAAAAAAAGTCGTTATTAATAAACAAGAATACAGTTTGAAAGGGAAGTGATTTGTAAAATATCCATAAAGAAAAAGAAAATCTGCTTACAGTTCTGTTTCATATGGGTGTTGAGAGATGTATTCATAGATCTCTTAATGTTGCTCTCAAAGTGCACCAGATTGATGCTTTTAACTTCAACATTTAAAAAAAAAATCACTTAAATCATATTCACATGGATAGGAAACTAAATTGCACACATCTTGTGTCCATATCTTTCTGTTTTGGTGGTCATGCCACAATCGTGCACACGCGAGTCATGGTAAAATATCTGGATTAAGAGGTTGCTTTTTCTTTGCACAGCATGAAAGAAAGGCCAAATGAATGGGCTGTGATTTTAGTATTTTTAAGCAGAGGTCAATAATTTGTACGGCCCTCGGAGGATGTTGAAAAATTGAAATGGCCCTTGAGAGGAAAAAGGTTCCCCACCCCTGGGTTAAAGGCTTAGGAATTCCCTTTTACATGTTGCCAAATGGTGAACTTCATAAAGCAGTTACATTATAGCAAATATGATGGGACTATTCCCCAAGGAGAATCATCTCTGCCATTGTCAAATCATTGTTTTAATAGGCATACTATCCCCTGCAGAGTTTGCTATTGGATCTCAGCTCAGATCTGCTCTCCAGTCACTCTTTCTAACAGTGCAATATGCAGCAAATTGAATTCTTTCAATAAACTGAATATGAAAATCCCCTGGACAGATTGAATAAAAAATTGGATATCAGAGAGAGGAGCAGAGCAGACATGACATCAACAAATAGACGTTATAGAAATTCCTCCAGACAAGAGGAAATAAAAGGGTACTGCCGCAGCATACTGAACACAAAACCCTAAGCAAATGGAAGGACATCACTTTTCTTAAAATGTTCAGTAATAAAGCCAGCAGAGATCTTACCATCTCACTACCTCAATCTAATACTTCGGCTGCACATCCTAAAACCTCTTTTCCATGACAATACGATTAAAAAGGTCTTCATCAATCATTGATAAATATACTGTGACATGACACAATAATCACCACATTGTTTTGAAAATACTAACTTCAAATTGAGGACCAACTCGGTTTAATGCAACTCCCCTCGATGATTTACGCTGATCCACACTACTTGCGCTAAAACAAAGACGCAGTTTATTTACTTATTTATAACAATATCACACATATAGGTATTAATTCCTAACAATGTTCTTTAGTATATCAAAATGCAGTCAGAACCCAGATTACTTAACAAAATGGTAATGCTTCATTATTTTAAGGCAAGCATTCAACATGATACTAATATGGACACACTCTCATTGTGTCTTTTCATGTGATTATTTTTGATCAGGGCAGTAGTTTCCGGTTAACAATTTATCGGAAAAGAGGTTAACAATTTGAATGAGTTAACTTTTCAGACAGAGCCAACCTTCTCAGCCAAGAACATACTAGTACAGTCCATGTTGTTCATGCCCACAACTTTGCCCACGTCATCCTCCTTGAACACCCGCAGTGGGCTCGGGTGAGGGGGTGTTAATAATCTCTGGATATCTCCCCTTTGTGTGGCATGAGTCTGACCAGTATGTTAAAATGCAGGTTGCTATATGGGTGAAGATGTCATTCAGGTCGATAATTAACACACTCAAAAACTCTTATTAACTAAATGCGCCACTGAGGTTCGCTCTGTCCTTACATCTCTCAAAATCTCTTCACTTAAGGAGCAGATGCACTGTTATAATAATAATAATAATAATAATGTTATTCCTCCCACATGCTTCACCCACACCCACACACACACACTTGCTCTCTGTCTCTCACTGAGATACATTTTGGTCCAGAGAGAGAACTACTGATGAAAAGGAATCGCTCTTTTTTTAATCACACTGCTGTGGTCTCTTCACCCTCATTTTGAGTCTTCTCATTTTTGTTTGTATTCACAACCTTCACTGCACTTTTGTAGTAGGTTATGATCAATTACCGACCAACGCAAGCAATTTTAGACTATTGTATTCATAAATTACTTTTTGCCTCGTTGTTTTCTTCAGTGACTAGAGAGTACAACGAAACACATCATACAACGAAACACATTCAAAATAATAGCTGTAGATCATCCTTCCATCCTTAGAGAAATAACTTCACAGAATTGTTTATTAAATACATTTTGCTTATCTACCATTCCACCCACCAATTCTTGTTGCATCCTCAGGCACAAATACACAAACCACAAAAGGCCACTATGGCTAATATCAACCCCCACAGCTGTAACTATGATTTGTTTAACTGCACAAGCAACATTTTGCCAAGGTTGGCCGAGTCTTTTCATCTAACCCCTGCAGCGTTGGGCCAAATGAAGTCTTATGAACCCCAGCAAAGAATATCTGCTTACACATGAGTATAAAGGGACCGGAGCCCTTCTCACAAAGAGGCTTATTCATATCAAGCAGCATCGTTTTTTGTTACTGTCCTGAAGGTGCTAGTTTCACCAAAGGCTGTTTTAGATATCTGGTAGTACTTAAACCTTGCTCAAGATGGTCTTTCTTGCAGGTTATTAAAAAGTTGCAACTGTGGCGCCATCCACTGTTTGATTATTGATAATGGACATATCTGCTTCTTTATATTTTGTTTCTACAGAGATAGTGAGAGCAATGACACATGTGATCAACCAGGGGATGTCCATGTACTGGGGGACGTCACGGTGGTCCGCCATGGAGATTATGGTGAGTGATGAAAAAAGTATTGTGTGTGGTTAAAAAAAGTGGTAAAAACAATGTTTTGTCGTATATATTATTACAAACAATAAGAAATGGGAAAATGCAGTTATAGGTCACCATTTCTGTTTGCTATGCAGTTTAATGAGCTCATCGTCACTTAGACAATTTCCCAAAGGCTAAACAGATGTTTAATTATACTACATTAGATTATATTCAACTCTATTGTCATTGCACAGAGTACAGCACAAGTAAAACGAAATGTAGTACATCTATATTAATACGGAGGACATAGGGGGGTTAATCTTGATATTAATTTTGCCCTCCCTCACTGATAAAGCTATCATTTCTTATTTGTACTCTAGAAGGGGACAATGATTTCCAAAAAGAGCTGTTAATTATAACACATTGTGCTAAACATAGAGCCGGGGAGAAACAAAGGAAATCTGTTAACATAAAGGTCAGCGCTGCACATCGTTCCTCATCCTATTAACACTTCTACCCTTTTTACATTCAATTAGGAAGCATACTCTGTGGCTAGGCAGTTCAATCTAATTCCACCAGTGTGTGAGCAGGCAGAGTATCACTTCTTCCAGAGGGACAAGGTGGAAACTCAGCTGCCAGAGCTCTACCATAAGATAGGTAAGTCTAAAGTTAGTTCCTATGGACGGCGGCGATAGATTTTTGGGCTGTTGCTTAGTGACTTTTGCCCTCTCTCAGGTGTGGGTGTAGTGTCCTGGTCACCTTTGGCCTGTGGTATCATCACTGGGAAGTACGAGAATGGTGTCCCGGAAACCTCCAGGGCCTCAATGAAGGTATACAGCTAAAAGCTACTCTTTTCCAACCTGCTAGTCTATGTTCCAATTTCTTCACTCTTATCCAACAAAAATAATACAAACAAGAAACATAATCTATTAAACGTTATTTTTGCCTTATTTTGGGTTATAATTCTAATACTTCTTATTTCACTGCTTCTCCAGCCATACCAGTGGTTGAAGGAGAAAGTAACGAGTGAGGACGGGAAAAAACAACAAGCCAAGCTAAAGGAACTGACTCCTATTGCGGAGAAGCTCAGTTGTACTTTGCCACAGCTTGCCATAGGTAAGGGACTACATGAAAATCCTAAGACCCTACATGCAATCAAGCAATTAAAGATGTTGCTAAATTTCATGTTTTCTTCATACTGTCTTAAAACTTTGAAACCACTTAATCACTGTAATAACTCCTGCTATCCCTGATCTTAAGCCTGGTGCCTGAGGAACGAGGGAGTGAGCTCAGTGCTGCTGGGATCCTCCAATCCAACCCAGCTAACAGAGAACCTGGGAGCCATTCTGGTATAAAGAACATTTCCTTATTCTGAATAACACTGAATAACTATGTCATTATCTTTACTGGTCAGCATTGATCTTGTGCTCTTTCTTTGTTTTGCATCACAGGTAATTCCAAAGATGACACCAGGCATTGCCACAGAAGTTGATCATATACTGGGAAATCGCCCTCACAGTAAAAAGGACTACCACCATTAAAATGGACCCTGTTTCAGTGAACTATACTCCTAAAAACGTATATCAACGCTATCATGCCATGGCACTAAGTGCGTGCCCGACTTTGCTTGTGTGCGCGTATGACTGTATGTTTGAATGTGTAAAGTGTTCTGCTTGGCTCCCTGTCTCTAAGAAGATCAGCCAGTATCATTATTGTAAAGTGAGCTACCTGACATAACATGCATGCTACATCTATAGCAGTTGCCCCCTGGACAACATTTACAAAATCCTGCAACATGATTTCTGGAGCGAAAGCCTCATCCGCTCCAACAAGCTGCTAGAACCAAATTTAAAATAGCATACAACTAGATTATGGAAAATAGATGACTGCAACAAGCATGTGCCAGTGACCAGCAATCATCATTTTCTGAATAAAGGGTGTCATTGCATTTAGAAAAAAAGACTTAATAGACACCTATTAAACTATCACATAAGCTCATGGCGGTGCAGTATCATACAAAGGATAAGGTGTTTCGAAATGTACCCAAATCTACCTTACTAGATGTTTGTGATGTAACGAAAAAAATCAATAATGAAGTGTAATAGGGCCTGTTATCGGGCAACTGGATGATACACTCCCAACGCAGTTTGAGCTGTTCTTATAGCATTTTGAATTATGAGAGCTACTGGATTAACTAAAGTTCTGCTCACAATGTTGTTGCTGACACAAAGAGAGCTAAGTTTAACTAAAATATGTATCAAAACATCTGTACTGACTGTTAAATATATTTTCCTAACTCAGCAGCTGTGTCAGAATAACCTTTTCATCTCCTTGCGATGTATTTTTTTTTGTTTTCAGTGATGCAAAAGTACAGCAAAGTGTACTCCAACTCATTTTAATTTGAACTATGCCAGACTTTCTGTCAGTGAGGATATTGTCTGATTCATTTAATGTCAGCGTTTGTTGTGGATACAACTTTTGCCAAGGGGAAGTTGGGTAGAGATGATCTTCCTGAGGGGCGAGATGGTGAATTTAGCAAACAAAGCCATGATGAAGAGACTCAAAAACGTATGGACCCCTGGAGTCATTGCACCTGGATCTCTTACCCAATTTCTAGAAGCCAGTTTTGCATAATGAATTGTTCTTTGTTATGTCAAACGTGTATTTTGGTGTCCTTCATAGGATTTGTACATACATATCAAGAGTGTATAATTCTCATGTAATAGATTTTAGAAGATATAGTAATTTTCTATTAATGTTATGGATGCCTTCTAACTTTCGCCCCTAACACATTTAAATAACAAAGCTAGTCGTAGACTTCTTGTTTGCTGAGTTACATTGTAAACCGCAGTAAAAAAGAAAAGAAAAATAACCTGTGACTTGAACAACTCTGCCGTTGTTACTGCTGTTTGGCGTTGGGGTTCGTCTGTGTCTTCCTGTTTTATAATAAAATAATGTGTAAAATATTTTTTGATGTTATACATTTTCTTCTTTTTAATTATTAGCCGCTATTTGATCAAGGGAAACCTGCAAGAGAGCAAAGCTCTTTTCATACTGCAGATACATAATCAAAATTAAGTTCGATATCAATTTCGGGGCGGTGGTGGCGAAGTCGATAGGGACTTGGCTTGGCAACTGGAAGGTCACCAGTTCAAGTCCCGACAAGACCAAGTGCTACCGAGGTGTCCCTGAGCAAGGCACCGTTCCCTACACTGCTCCCCGGGCGCCGTTCAAAATGGCAGCACACTGCTCCTAACACAGGATAGGTCAAATGCAGAGAAACAATTTCCCCACGGGGATTAATAAAGTATATCAAATCAAATTTGTGAAATCAAATTGTATTAAATCTAACATGAATTAAATAAAAACGTTATTTAATATGATGTGGTTGTTTTTGTTACACGGTTTCTATGGATACAAAGGTGGGCGTTTCTAGCAAATCATCCAATGAGGTGTCCTTGTTCAGAGGTGAGACATTTGATTGGCTTCGAGGCACTTCCTTGAATCTACGCGGCTACCGCTTGAAGCCCGCGGTTTACAAAAACTACTGCTGGAGTAACGTTACGTGAATTAGTAAAAATATCATTATTTCTACCTTAACTAACCTGCTGGAATGGTGTCAAAGTTGTGCTCACGCCACGGTTACGTCAATTTGGAATACAGTGGTTACAATTGCAGCATAGACGCTGTAATTTCCGATCCAAACACCGCACGGCATCATCGTTTTGTTTGTTTCACGTTAGCAGATGGCTAGTTAGCCCGGAAGCTCAGGGGAGGTAACGTTACCTTGTCAACAACCGTCAACTGAAGCTGCTGAGTTCATTCTTACGTGTTGAGGTGAGTGATTCGGACTTACTCTTACAAATCAGACGCCAAAACCTAAGCAAATCCTATGTTGTCAACTTGGAACATGTTCTCTGTTGGCTACCTGTGGTAATTAGCAAATCTGCAGTGGTGTGAACAGTGAAGTAACTACGTAGATGTACTCAAGTGCTGTACCTATGTACAATGTTGAGATACTCTACATGAGTATTTGAATGTTTTGCTACGTGGTACTTCTACTCCACTACAATTCAGAGGTAAATAGTGTACTTTTAATCCACTAAATTAATGTAATACCTTTTAGTTACTTTGCAGATTTGGATTAATGATGTGAAATATAATCAACACTTAAATCAGACTTTAGTTACACCTGGAGTAAACTAAATTCACAATCTACCCTGCAGCATACAAGTCATTACAACTAGCTGCACTTTACACATTAATGCATACATGATTATAATCAAAACATATAATATATATTATTCTGAAATGGAAACAATCTGCATAATGAGTACTTTAACTTTTGGTACTATAAGTATATTTTGATGATAATACCCTGTACTTTTACTTGAGTAACATTTTGAATGCAGGACATTTACGTGTAGCAGAGTATTCCTACACTCTGGTACATCTCCTACACTCTGGTACTTTTACTTTGGTACAAGATCTGAGTACTTCTCCCACCTCTGCTAGCCTGTAATAGCACACATTTACAATGCTGCCATCCATTCATTCTCTCTTTATGGGTCAATCCTTGTGAATCCCAGCTGGATAACTAACAGCAATGCCGCTGTCACCTGAGGCTCGTTTTGGGGTCAGCCACAGCAGCAGGGCTAAAGGAGAAACTATCTGTGTGGTGCCCGCCCTCTACTCTGGTCTACTGGAGGATGACTTCGACCTCAATAAGTCCTACCCATGTTCTCAGAGACCGATGTACAAGAAGAACCTTTGGGCCTTGCACCGTCGGAATGATCGTGGTTCTTTGATAGGTGAGTGTAACTTACGATGTAACAGGATCAATCAATCCACACACATTCAGCCATAACGATTGGTTGTCCTTAAAAACATTCTCAACCAAATGTGACCAAGCAGTATATTTACAGTTTTGATTAAACTAAGTTGAACATGTTTGGTTTTTTGAGGTCCTTCAAGCTATTTGAACAAGGCTACTCTCAAATAAATAATTGTTAGTTGCATCCCTATTTGTGAGATGAGAGAAAAGCCGTGTTTATTGAAAATATTTGTTTTCCTTGCAGGTGAAAATGTGGATGTTTGCACGTCCGTTGCAACAAGAAACCTCCAAATCTCTAGTTTACATCCTGGCTCCCAAGTTTCTGCTGTCTCCCTGCCACACCCGGCCACTGTGTCAGAGGCAGAGGAAAACCTGTTCAGTCAGCTTATCTCTGAAGATTTTGGCCTGTCTGAATCTCCATCTGCAATCAACCCTCATAAAGTCATTTTTACGGTTGACCATAAAACCAGAAAGGTACGGTTCGCGCTCTTAATGTGTCGATTGGGGAATAAGAAGAATTAGTCAGTACTCCAACTAAAGCATGCACTGCACATTTGTCTATCTTTATTTTTCAGATTTTGTCAGCAAATGAACAGGCCTGCAAAATGTTTGAGTGCCTCACCAATGAAGTGATTGGAAAAAAGCTGTCCTGTATCTTGAAGAAAACAAGTCAGGTCTTGGAAGAAGCGCTGGAAGAAGATTTTGTGCTTGTGGATGGAACTGTTGCCGCTGTGTCTGGAAAAGTGGTAAGTAATATGCTTTTAATAAAACACTTAAGTGTGTGTGTTTTTGAAGGTATAACACGCTACTTATCCTGTAGGTGGATGTTGTGACATCATCTGGAGAGGTGCCGGTGTCAGTGTGTACCCACAGATGGTCAGAAGATCAGGAGCCGTGGCTCGTAATGATGGAGAGTGTGGAAAGGGTGTCGGCTGCTCTGTCCTTTTCACAAGATGTAAGGACATTTTCACAATGATTCCTGCTTTCTTCAACTGAATGCTCCTTGGCAATATAACCATTTCTAACTCGTGCTTTGCTTCACTTTTGATGTCATTTCTAGGGCAGCATCCTAACCTGTGACTTGGCGTTTGCCCATCTCCATGGATACCACCATCCAGACGAGTTAAAAGGGGTGTCTGTGAAGGAGCTAATCCCCTCTTTACAAATCCCTCTGCACGGTAATGCGTTGCCAAAAGTAAGTCTCATTCAGCTAAGGGAAGCTCCTTTTTTAATGTTTGCTTTTAAGTTTCTGTTTACCGGTGTGCTTCTCAGACCTTTCAGGAGCACAGAGGGAAAAAAACATGATATCCCTCGACGTTTTAAGCTCAGGTATTTCTGTAAGCCTGTCATCTTTAAACTTCATTTTTTTTCAGATGCTGAGGGTTCAGAAAGTTTGTGGGAAAAGCAGAGGGGGTGCATCAGTCCCACTGTGTGTCAAACTTCAGGGGGCAGTGGCATGTGGGAGACCCAAAAACAATGGGACTGGTTTCACCTGCCCAACAGAGAGTCTGAAAAGATCAAATACACCGGACAATCAGCCGCTCTCTTCTCTCAACTCATCTGTGTGCAAGTCAGAAGAATCAAACCCCGAAGAGCCATCCTCTGGTAAGGTGTTCAGTTTGAAAGAAACAATGCTAGATCAAAGAGGAATTAAACAAACACTCAATATATTTTCCGGAGAGACGGGTGCATTATCTACTGTCTTGGTTATACTTCTTAAGCACTAAACATCCTGCAGGAAACCCTTGTATTATAATACAATATACAAAACACTGACACGATAATGTAAAACCTTTATTGCAAAGTAAAGGCCATTTTAAGAAGCTGTCAAGCACTGCAAGAAAGCTGGGTTTTTATTTAAATGCCAGTTATCAACATTCAAATATTTGCTTTGTGTCAAGAGAAGTGGCCCCTCATCAAGCCAAACATACATATGCATTAACAAACTAGTACGATGCGAGATGAAAATAAGAGACAAGTATCATGAAAACCATGCATCTCCAAATGTAGTGATTTTACATTTTTTCAGATACAAATTAAAGGTTCCTTTTTATGAAGTTTAGAAAATGTGTGTACTTCTTCAATGGCATTTAAAACATTATAACACTTTTAAAATCATGTAAACCGTGTTAGTTTTTTAGCCCCCTTAAAAATGACATGACGTTTTTGGAGGTTTTCACAGGAGAATGAGCAAAGACTGCTCATACACTATCACGCAGAATAATACTAAAAATAAAAGTTGAGCAACTTTTAGAGTTAATGTTCTACATGCACCCTCTGTAGTGTGTGTTAGTTGAATAGCATCCTCATACCAATTATGAATAGGTATTTGCATTTACAACCATTCTAATATGCTAACTGATACACTTTCTAATAACTGCTAGTAACATTTTGTGCTATTTCTACTCTTCCAGAAGGCCCTGCGCTGGAGTACTCTGGAACAGTTTGGGCGTTCGCTCCTCTCAGCGGTCTCCTCCTGCTCCGCCCTGACGGCTCGATCTACAGCATCCACAACCACCTCGCCCTCAGACTGTTCGGATACGACAAGGACGAGCTGATGGGAAAGGTCAGCCAACACGGCCGTCTGAACGAGGCTGTTTGGATTGACGACCGGGACAAATCTCACTTCTGTCTCTGTTGCTTTGTCATCCACAGAGTGTCACTTTTCTGATGCCCGGCTTCTACGGGTGGATGTCTGACTCGGACAGAAAGGCCATCTCCTTCTCCGATTCTCAAGCAGAGGCTGATAAAAGTAAAGCCTCATCCAAAGTATCAGGGAAATATGGTGAGCATTTTAATGTGCTTGTGATGTGTACAAGGTGGCAGCTTTTTCACAATCCGCATGCAGTAATACGCCTAAACTATATGTTTTCAAACTTCGAGGTGAGGTGGCTTAGTTAGTGCCAGACTAAAACAACCCTGCTCTAAACTGTGAATAAAAAAAAAACATACAGAATCATTTGTAATAAAATATCTGATTTGTCTAAACTGTCCAATTAGGCCTTTTTTCCAAATGCACCTCACATGTCATGCTCTCGGTTTATTCCCGTTGTGTGTTTTTTTGGTTGGTATAAATACTCTTTATTGAGTTTCACACATTTAACACAAAACACAGAACAATGCACAACAACCCCCCCACAGACAGAACAGACAGCCACACAGCACATCCACAATTTGACAATAATTGAATAATATTATTAATAATCCTGTTGTTTGGTTTTTGTTTAAACTGCTAGATTCAATATTTATTTCGCTCTCTTAAACCTCAGACCCCTCGTCGCTGGTGGCCGGTGACATGGCCATGGTGCATCAGGCGGTCCTGGAGAGAACCTCCAGAGGCCGAGGACGGATCTTCACCGGGACGGACTGCAGGCTGGAGAAACCGGGGAACACTTTGTCAACTCTTTCGCCTCCTGCTGTCACCTCCACGCGAGTCCTCATGTAAGCAGCAATGTCCTTGTCTAGGCTACCTGAACGTTTATTTTACTCACTGACTTGATATACCTATAAGCATAATACACTTCTACAACATAACCTTGTTTAACCTGCACAGCACATTAGGATTATTAGTGGACCATATTATTGTGTTCTTTGTATTGTTACAAATAATAGTCTAGACAAGAGCTGCTGCAGCAATATCCAGGGACCTAAGAGCTGCAGACTGCATGAATATTTAATGAGCCTGGCAGTAAATATAAAAACACAACCACCCTAGAGGAGCCTGTTTCCTTCTCTGTGTATTTACCAGCCAGTTTATCCCTTGGCTTTTCTAAATGTTTAATACGGTCCGTAATGGTTTAGAGATCACCTGAGATCAGATTATTTGTTTTGTAACGGTTCTGTCTTTGAGAACATAAACAAATTGTGATAATGGAAGATGAAGACTCATATATTAATGCTCCCCTCTCCTGCCACCTGTTGGACAAATAGTGTCACAGCTTTATTTTGAGTCAGAGATATAAATGCACTGATTATAAGCAACATCTAGAAGTTTAAACATATCTGTTTGTTTGCATTTGTGATCAAAACAAAATGTAATTCAATTCTTATTCGACTGGTATTGAAATAAAATAATTGGATTCAAATCCAACCGTTCTTCCCTCAGGGCTGATGACACCACAGAGCTGATGGAGGAGGCGGCCCAGGTCGCTCTCTGCACTAGCCAGCAGGACAGTAAAGATACCACTCAGGCACTCCTCAAGACATTTGCCTTGGTGGAACCTCCAGAAGAAGAGACTTACTTTCTGGTTCCCGCTGAACCACCACTCCGAGAACAGCCGCACAGCAGTGAAGTTCAGAAAAAGAATCATCCTGTCATCAAGGGGGTCCGAGGTATGATGTGGCTGAACTGTTAATAACTAGTTCTTCCTTGCGACCCAAAAACTAAACTACAGTTTTCACATTATGTGCAGTCATTTCTTATTAGCAGTAAACAAAAGCACCAACGAGAAAACACTTTAGAGATGATTTGTCTTTCAAAAGAACTGTATTGATATTTTGTGTTCGTTTTTCTACCTCTTTAGACAGTCAGAGTGGACATGCTGTTTGCAGAGTTGATGACCCCTCTCGCTCATGTGCCTCTGTCCTGCAGGACTCCAGCTTCGAGGTCATCTCCCTAGAGAGCAGGTAATGGTCGAAGTATTTCTTAGTCTAAAGACATTTTATTGATCAAATTTTAGCACCAAAATACCAGCTTTAACTTCTTCTCCATGTTATCAACCAATCTGATGTTTTATTGTTAAACAGCCTATTTGTTGATGTATGAAAATGTATGAATCCTTCCATGATAACCGCAAAGTATTAACATCTATTTTGGACTGGATAACTTTTCACTTGCATCAATAACAGGCAAGTAGCCACTGATATAGCTCCAGTTGTGTGGATGCTGTGAAGCCCTTTTTGTTAATGACACGCCATTTTCAGAATGTATTTATGTATTTCTGGGAGGATCTAGTGGCATCAGTTGGAGTTCTTTGTCATCAATTTATTGTCACAATTTCCCAGGTCTTCATCTGGCTTCTGCGAAAAGTTTGCCGGCCGTTGTGGTTCTGATCCGGGCCCGGCGGAGGACTCTCGTTCAGCACACATCGTGAACTCAGCCAGCTGCTTCCTGGACCTGAACAGCAGCGGGGATCTGGTGACCCGGGCCCTCGCCGACTTAGATCTGAGCGCCAGTGTAGAGCTCCTCAGCGGCGGAGGGTACGGTGACGATAACCAACACTCCATGATATCCTGTGACACAGCCGAGCTCCTGCGTACCCCCTCCCCATGCGTGGTAGAGTCCGACCACAAAGAGGAGCCTGGGAACGCTGATGTAGAAGCCAGAAACACAAGTACAGAGCGAGAAGAACACAACCAGGGCGAGCAGGATCAGTGGGGAGCTCTGTCTCAAATAGAAAAGGGCCAAGGGTTCTGCATGCCAATGAGCGGTGGGACTCAGTCCATGACGGACATCCCTTCCACATCTACTCCTAAGAAACGGAAGGGGATCGGACACACCGTTTCCTCGGACACAACACAGATAGTTGAGGGCCGATACGAAGGATGTGCGTACCACAGAGATGGCACAAGAGTAGGTTGGTACTATCACAGCTGTTCATCCATTTCCCTTAGAAATCCACACCTCACAAAGCTAAAAGGCTTTAACCGGTGCCTTGTTTTCTCTCCAGATGTGCAGTGTGATGTGTGCAGGACAGACCTCCCTGATGGGAGCTCCATGTTCTGTGTGTGGATGAGGAGGCCTGGCCTGACCGGGACACTCATGCAGACAGATCGATCACGGCACAACCAATCAGGAGCCAGTCTTGGAGAGGTCAGTGAGAAACTCTAATAACAAGTTAGGATGGCACCGGTTCATATTATTAAAATATCAAAAGTGTTACTCTCCATGTTTTTAATTCTTTACTGCCTTCCTCCTTTCAGAAGATCGGGGAGGTTTTACACACCACCATGGACCTGGATCAGTCTCGAGCCTGTGACGGACAGTTTGAAGAAGTGTACCAGCCTCTTAAAGCTGTGGGTAAAGGAGCCTTTGGTTTTGTCTGGAAGGCAATAAGGCGCTGTGATGGACTAGAAGTAAGAAAACCTTTTACATTAATTCAGAAAGCTATCCTACTCGTGTATATACAATACACAGCTACTGTATTTATATGTGAAAGTATTTCAACTGATTGTGGAAAGTAATATGACTGTTTTAATAACGTATTTATTTTTCTATTTTGCAGGTGATAGTGAAGTTCATTAGCAAGACCAGGATAGTGAGGGACTGCTGGGTGGATGACCCGACGCTGGGGCGAGTCAGCCAGGAGATCGCCATCCTGACACGAGTTCAGCACCACAACATAGTCAAGGTAACTGCAGTGTCAAATCTTTAACATCTCTGCCTCGGAAGGGACATTTTTGTTCATTATATTTTGATAATTTTGGTTAATGTTACCTCTGCTAATAAGTCAATAATAAACTGTCTTACAAAAAAGTGGCCACTTACGATACGATACGATACGATATACTTTATTGTCCCCGTAAGGAAATTCGTTCTGGGCTCCGTCCAGCAGTTCCGCATACATGTACATAATATACAAACATAGTGGACATTTAAGAGACATACACATATCATCAATCATACACCGTTTGAACAAACACAATACACGCAGACGCACATACTGACAATGGCGACCTATTGCACAACCCTCATGGCCAACATTTAAAAAAAGTACATTTCATTACATTTGACTTCGACTACATTTCATTTACTTAGACCCTTAAGGTTAAAAATGTCCCAATTCTTTTTGATCCCATAACCATTACAGCATAAAATGGTTCCTTCTTTTATATCAGACTTTAGAGCCCTGGACACAACATTGTGGTTATTTCTATTTTCCAACATTTTCCCAAGTTAGGCATTATTATCCTGGTTTCATGCACAAATACTACTCAATATAATAATGTAAGCAAACTGGCATGTTAAGGGTTAAACATCTGCAAAAATAGAATTTGTTGTCATTAATGAACATCAAAGGAACTTGAAAAAAATATCCAAACACAAGGGTTAATAAAATGGGTTGTAAAATGCTTCATTTATTTAGCTTAACTATTTCCCCCCTCCTATATGCGTGTCTGCTACTAGGTGCTGGAGGTGTTTGAGAACGGGAGCTACTTCCAGATGGTGATGGAGAACCATGGAGATGGCCTGGACCTTTTTGAGTTCATAGACATGCAGCCACGGCTGGATGAGCCCCTGGCCAGCTACATCTTCAGACAGGTATTCGCACGGGCACTATAATCCTTTTACCGGACAATAGTCTCTGAAATTAGATGTGTTTCTTGGTAAACTGGAGGTTCTGTCTCTCTCCAGCTGGTGGCTGCCGTCTTCTATCTGAGGTCTAAGAACATCCTTCACAGGGACATAAAAGACGAAAACATCATCATCGACAAGTGTTTCCACATCCGCCTCATAGACTTTGGCTCTGCTGCCATGATGGCGCCAAGAAAGCTCTTTTACAATTTCTGTGGCACACTGGAGTACTGCTCCCCGGAGGTGCTTCATGGAAATCCGTACGTGCATAATACCTGAGAGTGAAAAGTGATGTTTGTTCCTTTCACTTGGCAACAAATGAAAAAAGCCATATTATTGGTCCCTTTTCTATGGATGATTTATTTTAAAGGGGGAATAACTTGTCCTTGTGATCACGCAGCTTACTCATAGCTCTAAAGACAGTCTTGTATAACGTTTATGACTCATTAACCTTTACAGTGACGAATGAACTGAGTGGCCTCAAGGAAATATTCATTGAACATTTACAAAGTTGTACGCAGACACTAAATCATCTGGCAAATCAAATGCTTCCATGTTAATTGATATTGCCAAGTGAAAGCTCATTGTAATTGTTGTTTGTCTCCTTGTTCATTGTCTCCTAGCTATGAGGGTCCCGAGCTGGAGATGTGGTCTCTGGGTGTGTTGCTCTACACTCTGCTGTTCAGTGAAAACCCTTTCTGTGGTGTTAAAGAGATCCTGGAGGCCAAACTGAAGCCTCCGTTCCCCCTCTCCCCAGGTAAACCGCTGTTTTTCACTGGAGGCTGCACTTCTATTTTTATTTATTTATTTGAATGTACTTGCACATCTCAAAACGTTCTCTTGCATTATTGTATTTGTTTTATGTTCAATATATATTCATGTTGCGCTGTTGGAGGAGCCTGTGACTTACGTTTTCCATTGCCATATCTACACTGTAGCTACTGTGCACATCTTGAATATAGTTTTCCATCATTGTCTCTCAGAAAACTGACCATTTTTTTTTCTCTCTGTGTTTAAATGTCTCTGTCGTCTCTCAGAGCTGCGTGTTGTGTTGTGTGGGCTGCTGCACCCTGACCCCGCTCAGAGGATGCCTCTCGACCAGCTGCTGCTGCAGGCCTGGATCAGCCAGCCCATCTCCATGGCAGAGTACAGCTGGACAGAGGTGGTGCCTGAATCCCAGAGCTACTGTGAGTGCTCTTAACACTGACAATGGCCGGCCGTGTTTTCCACTTCAGATTCTATAGTGCTCCTTCACCTGTACTTGATTAACCCTTTCTTTGCACATTTAACAATATGTGTTAGTTATTCGCCTTACATCCAAGTTAAAATTATCCCTACCTTTCCCCCCATGCTTTAAATAAATATGTGTTATGGCTTGGTGATGTGGAGAAAATCTAATATTACATTTTTTGACTGAATACCTCTTTCAATATTGTAGGGTGGACTGATGGTACTTTCACATTATATTCAAACAATGAGTTTAATGAATTGATTATAATCCTCAGTAAGCCAAATAATAGAACAGCTACAACAGTGCAGAAAATGACATTACTTTACTATAGTTCAGCTTTTAAAACTGGGAAAAAACACATACAATATCAAATATGAAAGACTATATTTATTCTCAAATCAAATAAGAATAATATCTATATCAAGTACATGTAAAGGCAGCTTATGTACTCCTTCCCTTTTCAAGCAGGCTCACCACAGCACCCGGACTCTGGCCCTGAAGCGTTCGTCGGTCAAGGCTTGTTCCCCGATGGACATGATGAGACTCTTCCTGATGATGAGGAGGAAGATGAGGATGACAGGTTGTCAATGGTGGCCCTGGAAACAGAGCTTCAGAAGTACCTTCATGAAGATTGAAAACCGAGTTAAAAGGGAGTGGCATCCCGACCATCCGTCCAACCTTTCATGTGCTGTAGTGCGAAGAGGACATGAAGTGCAAAATGAAGAAATGGAGGCTTTTCTTAGTCCGAAGACATAATCATACACTACCGTCCAGACAGTAGTCTTTTAGAGACCAATGGACTTTTATCTTTATACATTATATACAGCTTGGTACCAAGTTTAATGAATATCATTATGAAGATGTTGATCAAAATGTCCTTGTTTGACATATAAGTCATTTCTCATAGCAAAACAAAGCAAAACCATCATGATGTATGTTTTTTTTCCCTTTTAATTGTATTTGTTTAATTTATTCTTCAAATTTACAAACAGGTGAGGCATTAAAACATAGTAATGGTTAAATGGGATCCAGCTTTGCCACCCAAACCGACAAGTGATCCTTGACCTTGAGTTGTTTGCCTCAGAGGAACCACACAGAGAACTGGATGGAAGTTAAAGGGAATTGTTTTACTGATTTAACTTCTGTGTCTGTTTTATGTTGGTGATTTTTATGTGTTTTTATCTATACTTCTAAGTATATTTACAATATTTTATCTATTTATTTTTATACATTAATAAATATTTGACCACAAATGTTATTCCTTTTTAAATAATTAAAGGCTCATCTGTTGATCAGAATTGTAAAATGTTTAATTAATTTCTGTCATGCTAACACTGATAACCTACTTGAATTTCTTTGTACAGCCGTTTGTATTCAATTTATAATATTGGAGTACCAGATGGCTTTGCCTGACTGCTTCTAACTGCAGATATCCAGATATCAAATGCTTTATGTCTCCTTAAGCTCAAATACTGGGCTTGCCCTTTGTCTCTGTATCAGTTAAAGGATGGTAAGCTCACGAGCCCTTGCTCTGAACCCCAGGGTTTCACTTGGAGATCATCAATAAATTACCATTTAAATAGAAGATATATTCTATATAAAAAAAGTTTTCAATCACTTCAATGTCATCTGACCCAGTGTTTCCAAATATATATATATATATATATATGTCAGATATAATTACTACATTAGAAAAATAAGACACACTTATTTCTATTGAATTTTAGGATATTTGTTTTAATAATTTCATGAAAAATCCACAATTTAAATCTCAGAATTGTTTAATATTCCATATCATGAGCTCTAATGACTTAAAACCAATGCAACATTGTATTACTACAATGCTATTGGAAATATCATGTTTAAAAAGTAACACATCGGTATTAACACGATTAACATGTTGGATATTTTTTCTGGTAAAATCGTTAATGGTCAGCGTTCGTTTAAATAGAAAAGGATTCAAAGTCTGATTCCCAATGTATTCGGTAATTTACAGGCAAGCAGAGCACAGCGGAACCTTTGTCTTCCACCCTCTGTTCAGGTTTAAAGACGGACGTTTACAAACGACGGACAAGCATGGGTACCCGATTTGCTGCGAGTCAGGTAAATCAGCTTCAAATTCCAATTCTTCTATTAAAGCAACTTAAAATAATATTGTTACTTTGTGAAGCTTTTACACAATTAGCCGCGTTGATAAACCATGTGGAAGACAGCACTGAAAGTCCACACATTTCCGCTATAACCTTCATGTTTGCTAACGTATGCTAATGACAACAGCCTGTTTATTAGCATATACTCTGTTTACGTATCTTCTCTACAGCAATAACAGGGGTTATTATTCTGTTCGGACTATTCATCATAATTCTACTACAAGAAATAAAACAGGGACATATCGTAACAGCGTATAGTGTGTGTGAGGGCCCAACCAGATGCATTTCATTTCATTGTATTTAAATACAACTACGTTTTAGTGTACATAACAGTACACTTGAACTTATAATCATGGTTTTATTTTCTACAGGTTCTTCGGTGGACTTTGAGGAATGCCACCCACTCTGTATTCGGCCCACTTCAGTTTGGGAGATGCCAGCTCCAGCCTCTGTGTGCTGGGGGCAGATTGTTGTGTTCCTCCACCAGCCAGGGCACTCTCCAGTCACCACAACACACCCATGAGCCCCATCCTCTGTCCAGGCAGCCGGTCACAGAGCTGTCCCTCTCCTCTCTGGTTGATATGGGATTCACAGACTCCCAGGCAGAGCAGATATACGATGCCACCTCCAAAGTCAGAGGAACAAGTGCTTCCAAACAAGCTCTGTCCACTCTCACAGCTATGTTCGTCTTGGGCCTCAATCCTTCCAGTGCGCTGAAAATTCTGGAGAAATGCCCTGAACTTTACACTATCAACGAATTGCAGCTTCAGCAGCGCATAGGAAACATGCGGAAACTAGGTTTAGTTGAAGGTGAGATCATGATCTTTTTTGTCATAACATTGTTGAAGAATTGCTTTTGGTTGACATACGTCATATTGGGGGCTTTTGAAAGATAATCAAACATCTACTTTTCCTTATTTCCCATTAGGCAGTCTTCAGAGAGTGGTGTCCCATTTCCCCCAGATCCTGACTGTTCCTGTGAAGACAGTAAAACATATGGTGCTGTTCCTCAGGGAGAAGTGCCAGTTTACTTCCCAGCAGGTCACAGACATCCTGAGAGATAGTCCTGCCGTAATACTGGAAGACAAGGAGCAGCTGGAGTACAAGTTTCAGGTCAGTATTTATGGGCAAAACAGAATTTGAAGACATAACCATTGGCTTTGCACAAATTATGATGGGCCTTATAATCCAGTGACTGTTAAATCCGCATTCACTCTGATAAAAACAGAACATATAAATTGTAAGACACAATTAAATCAATTATGTAGAGACAGGCAACAGGTACAATAGTAAACAGCCAATGTATTGACTTCTACAAAACCTGACCAAACATCACATGAAAGGCTGCAGAAGTAAAATAAACAATACCCTTGTTCACACAGATTGTATAATTCAAACTAGACAATAATGACATGCTGGGTGTTTCTCAATCTCGAGTACGCTTGCTTGGTAGCACATGTCTTCCGAGTCACTTGCTTCAGAAGCGAGGCAAGAATCCTTCCTGGCATTCGGAAAACAAAGAGTGGAACAGGCTAGCAAGTGTGTTGGTGTGCGTCATATGAGAGGCCCCGCCTTACATTTTACGCCACAGATTTGGGGAAATTGCTCCGTGCGCAAAGCATTGTGGGGATTTTAAGACCGCGGAGTCTACACATGTGCAGCCCATGGTGCAGCCTCGAAATTTCTGCAAACAAAGTACGTCAGGCTCGGTAGAATTCCAAGTATGCTGGACATTGGAACAGTACTTCAGCAGCTCTCGATGACGTAGTATGCTTGAAATAGTGGCTCTGGAGCAGCTTTACTCGAGATATATAGCCTACAGTATAGAATACATCTACATATTTTATTGTTATGCCCCAACAGGAAATGCCGTGACAGATGTTAGTCGCTCATTTACATTTTACAAACGGAAAACATTTCCCCCCCCAAATATTTCCTATTTTAAAAGTGTTTACAAAGTGTTCCTGTAGCTTTTTCATCATCATCATCATCCATAAATTCACTTTTTTTTTCAGCTGCAGGATTTCTCATCCATTTAATGCATTATGGGAGAATAGTGTCCATCCATTGTTACAGCACACTCAAAACCAAATCTGATCCTTTTTTTGTGTGTGAACAAAATTCAATCTTAAAATCGCTTAGTAGTTAGGACACTGAAGTATAGTACTCATAATTAAACTCCACATCTCCTGGGCAACAGTGGCTGTGAATGAATCTCAATGTTATTAAAGTGGTTTGTGAATTCGCTGTCTTTACAGAATGAAATCAAAGCTTATGTTGTGCTTTCATATTAAGTCTCAAGAAAACAGAAACAAAACACAACTATAATATAAGGAATCAAAACCTAATTTAGCCGCAAATAATCGGATTTATGCCAAATAGCCATATGTTTGTTGAGTTACTTGTTCCTCTTTTGATTTGAGTACAATGTACACACTACAATACACACACATGCACAGGACACAACCTATACACAGTAGGTCTGAATACATATACATATAAAGACTGAGCCACTGCCGCCCCTTATAACAGCTGTTTGTTGTTTTTAACAGCATGTATCAACTCATCTCTCCACAGTATGTCTACTACCGAATGGGGGTCAAACAGGCGGACATGGTGAAGTCCAGGTTGTTCCGTTACACTCTGGAGGAGGTGCGCTGTCGACACTGTTTTCTGGAGCGCAGGGGCCTGTATCAAACCCCCGACAAGAAGGGACAGACCATGATCATCAACTCCAAACTGGACGGCATCCTCAAAATTGACCTGGACACTTTCCTCACGGATGTTGCCAACGGTTCAGCAGAGGAGTACGAGGTGTTTCAGAGACTGATGGCGAGAGAATGGCAGGAGGAGGAGCAGCTGCAGGGGAGCATTGAAGCTGGTAGTGATGATGAAGAAGAAGACGAGGAGGATGAAGAAGATGATGAGGAGAATAGCGGGAAAAGTGCATACAAGAAGAGAAGAAAGAGATGACAGAACACTGTGGGAGGGGGAAAACCCATTTAAAGAGGAAGTTAGATGAATAGAGAAATGATATATCTGATAATGATACATGAACCAATAAAATGTTCCCTTTTATCAGGTTGATGACTTCGGGTTTGTAATGAGGTACTATAGAAAATTCTTATCTAAAACACACATGGAAACAATGTTGTGGTTATTGTTACATAGCTTGTTCTCTTTTGAATGTACCCACCACTGAACCCTGCAGCTTAAAGTTGCTAAAGGGCTGAAAGACTAGACTATGTTAAAAATAGTTACAACTCTTGTGTGTGAACATTTTCTATCATATATCCGTTCCTTAAGTGGCCCCACAAAGCAATTGTTCAGGCTTAATTGCCTTGATGCTTAATGTGAATCTTAACAATATAATCTACTCGGTTCTCAAATCATATTAAGCTATATCAGATATGAAACATCCTAGGTAGAAATCCCTGATAATGTGCCAGCATGAGGGGCAGCTAACAGTATGAAAGCTCCACCCTGTTACTATGTGACTGCCAAGTGGTTTTCGCTTTCTCCATCCTTGTATTATCTAGGAGTAAACAGAGTGGAGCAGATAAGGCCAGCGGGTGAGAGGAGTCATACAAAGCATCTATTGATTTATAGAAGAGCGAAGCCCAATGGATGTGCAACACCGAGAGGTTTTTCTGGTCTGGAAATCAGGTAGGAAAACGTACCTTTACTCAATCAATAATTTGTTTATGTGTGTGTCTGAACAAGTGAATTTCTGTTTTATCTCAAGGGATGGCAGTGGTACGGTTATCATGATTATATTGTTAAAAAATATGATTTTGTGTGTATTTAACTACGTACGACGTTGGGCCAAAAAAGGAAATACATGATATATACAAGTAAATAAAGATCGGCCCAGTGTTATTGAGTGATCCATGTCTTCATAGTAACAAAAGGCAAGTTGACTGTTTTAGTCGTTAAGATTGTACAAGTGACGAAGCTGATGATTTAGACAACAGGATGATTTTTTTGCGTATATTTTTCTAAAGTAAACGTAGTAATTTTTCAAAGTAATTTTTTCACAGAGAGAATTGTTGACAACATTTGCATTTGTTTTCGCAACATAAAAGTCAATGGGCAGTCTGTTACTGTGTCCTCATGTTTGAATGATGGCTTCTCATGTTCCTAATGCAAAGCAGTGCACGCGTTAACACAACAGCAATACAACAAGATGGCTCTTTCCACGCAATAAAATACATTATTTTAAGATCAAAGTTCATACATTTGAGTTTTTACACTCCTTAATCTGGTGAACCACTAATAGTAGTGCATACACAATGATAACCTTACATAGAATAGTCTCTATACTACCTATACTATACTGCCTGAACATTGATATTATTTTTGGTTCTTTTCATCACCAGAAAGTTGCTGGAGGAAGTAGTCAACACACCCCCCCCCCCCCCCCCTCAGTCACAGCATCTGTGCCTGCATCTATCAAAAGATAATGGCGTCAGCATTGATCATTTCCAACCTCACACAGGAATGGCTGGAGAGTCTGCGGCAGTGGCACCTAGAGTACTTTTTCATCCCCACCACAGTGATCACTGTTGCCACCTTGCTAGCCAACCCTGTTCTCGTGTCATGCATTTTCCAGTCTCGAGCCTTGCGTCAGGAGACACGTTACCTGCTGGTGGCCAACACCCTGACAGCAGACATACTCTACCTCATCCTCAACATGGCCACCATCATCTGTAACGCTGTGAGAGTTCCAATCCCCTGGCTTGTTTGTGAGCTGGTCACAGCCATCACTGTCACCACCTACTGCTGTGCCATCCTCACCGTCACCCTCATGGTGGTCGACACCTACGTTGCAGTTCGCTGGCCTCTCCGTTATCATGATGTTCTTCCACCTGCCCGCACCCACCGCATACTGGTGGGGGTGTGGGTGCTGGCGGCTCTGTACCCTTTCACCCTGCTGATCATGATGGAGATGGAGAAGGGGAATCCCCATGAGGTTGCTTTTTGTCTGGCCCTCATCTCCCTCGGCTTTTTTCAGGTCAATAACTTGGAGGGGGTCCACATCTACTTCTTTGTAGCTGCACTCATCTGTGCTTTACTTATTTTCGTGTGCTACATTCAGCTCTACATGGTAACAAGGACGTATGGTATTTGGCACAGCCGCTTCTCCAGGGCCCGGGTCACGCTGCTAGCTCACGGGGTTCTGCTCCTGCTCTACTTTGCCCCCGGCTTTGTTTTCACCCTGGAGCTCTTCCTTTTCCAGGAGAAAGCCATAAGTCAGGATGTTCGTGTGTGGATCAGCACTGTCAATATGTCTGTTTTCATGTTGCTGCCCAGGGCTTTTGCTCCATACCTGTACGGGCTGAGGTACAGGGAGATCTCTAAAACTTTAATGCAGCTGCTGCACCCGCACCAGAGACTTGGCCAGACCACAGTTTCTTGAAGACATCACCAACTTTACATTTTTCAAATTTCTCTAATGGATTTGGTTTAATATTCATATTTACTGTTTTCTCAAGTCCTACACAACAAACAAATATGTGTCTGCAAGGACAGTAGCCAGGATGAGTCTACATTTCTTATTTATTTTGACTAGCAAGCACTTTTTTTCCGCATGTCTTATATTAATTTAACATAATAATAGATTGTTGGTGTAAACTGTCTTCTGTTTCAAAACAATCAACAAATAAACACTATAATTCCTTCATTGTAACTAAGTTTTTGATAACAGTAGTCAAATAAAGCAATACAAAACAAAACAATTGGAACATAATCTCTTCCTCAGCTTGTTAAAATCCCCACATTCACAGAAACAATACATGAGCTACAGTCCTGGTTGTTCCCCTGTCCCTGTTTTCCATCACCTTTAACTGAAGCACCATCTTAATTCTTGTTTTTTCTTCTAAAAAAATACATATTATGGCTACACTAATTGTACACTGGAAACCCGACATTACTGCTGTTTGGATCAAAATAAAACAATGCTGAACTCCCTTGTTTTAAAACAATTGTGCGACCAAAATGTGTTCTTTATTATCATTATGTAGTTAAGAGCCATGTAGCACCGGACACTCAGCCTCAGCTTTATGGCCCTTCTGTGGTAACAATGCACTTAACTCCATTTGCTCTCAGTCATGTTTGTCTAAAACTGGATGTCCAAGACGATCATTAAAGGTCCCCTGTTATACTGTTTTTCATCAATATATTATAGGTCTCAGATATATACAAAACATGTCTCTGAAGTGTTTGGCTTGAAATACCAAACAGATCGTGCATTGCATCCCATAATCCCCTCTGTTTCAGCCCTGTTTCAAAAGTGCTGATTCTCTGTCTGTTACTTTAGATGAAAATAAGGAGCCACTCCCCACGCCCCTCTGAGAGATATTTGGTTAACAAGAACACAATGGTGCTCTAGGAGGAGATTCAGGTGATAAGGTGGGGGGGGTTACCTTGGTTGGTGATTGGCTAATGGTTACACAAGCCAAACAATCGTTATGGCCAAAATTTGATCAGCTCATTTTCAGACAGGTTTTTAACTTTTTATATAAATGGATCGGGACAAAAAGAGAGAGAATCTATTTTCCTGAAACATTCAGAATCTCTTTACACAGAGGGGACACATGTTTATGTATAAAAGACATGAACAAGTGGATTTTGCATAATATGTGCCCTTTAACACATGCCTGACTGACTGCCGGAACTAGAGAGGAGGGGAAAAAACTCCTTCTCTCACTTAGGAAGGTGGATGGTGATAAGTCAGACATCCTGGCTACAGGGCCTTATCTCTGTCTCTGCTGTGAGTCATCAGTAAATGGTACAATAACTCAACAGCAGAGGGACACAGTTGTCTGTCCACTGGGCTGCGTCACTGCTCTTACTGCAGCACATCTAACCATTTGATATCAAGCCATGGGCTCTCTTCACACTTTCTCTAAACACCTGCTCCTGGTGCTCATTGTCATCCTTTCTACATTAGATGGATCAAAATGACATTTGCTATTGTCTGCCATATTTGTATTAGTTTTCATTGCAGTTACATAGCTCTTATAATACAACATGCCTAATTATTTTCTGTATGGACTGATTAACCAGTTTTTGTATGGAGCTCCAACAAGCCGTTTAGGACAGAGAGTGAATACACAGAGATGCTGTATGAGAAACCAATGTGAGTTTGGAAAATTGCACAATATAAATCTATTCTAGTACACCTCAACAATGGAATTATGATCAGTAGAAATGGCCATGACATGGGACCTTTAACATCCTTGCGGTATTCTCTGATTGCATGGTTTTGTTGTGGTAGACTCATAAAGCAGAGGCATGTACTACGAAGATGGTTCAACTTAACCTGGATATGTTTGAGTTAGCCGGTTGGCCTAATCCAAAACATACATCTCGCTAAACTGTACTACGGCGCGGATTATCAAGTGGAACGCTCAAGCCAGCCGTGTCCTCTAGTTACGTGCGCGTTCACATGAAAGGGGTGGTATTTGGGGCATTCGACCAATCACAAACATGGACAAGCGTACTGACAGCGCAGCGTGTCATACTTCCTGAATGAAAAGTCAACTATAATTAGACAAATATGAAAACTTTAAACTTTAAACATCCATGACTTAAACACTTTATCCAGGATAAAAGCCACATAGCTGCACCTGCAAGGTGAATACAAGTGTTTGAATGCGTACAACATTAACAGGTTTATGATATCACTGCTTGGTCTAAGACACGAGTGGATCTGACTTTAATTACATTTGACTCGAGTGTTTCGTCAACTTAATGTGTTGCTTAAAATAATACTTCTGCATACAGTATGTGACACGGCAAGTGTTGCACGGCCAGATACGGCTCAAGAAGCTGACTCAGATAAGGAAATATATGATAGGCTACATTATGATGTGATATGCCGCGGACTGTATTACAATTACAGTCAGTATAAAGAAACGTTTTGCTGCAACCTGCTGCTGTCTGTGCGAATCTCAGAGAGTGGTGCGGGCGAGTATCAGAGTGGTGCGCCGAGTATCAGAGTGTTACCATGGTAGTAGTGGGAGAGGGAGGGGCTGCAGTGTGAGCGTTGGAAGCTCAAATCAAGCGACTCCCTGGCTGTGTATTTCTTGTTAAATATCAGATAAACTGCTACACATACGTGACTGGCGAGGCGGTGTGTGTGGTGGGGGGGCCAACAAATATATCAGGGTGGCCATGGCCCCCCCTGCTGGCGCCACTGCGTACGGGCTAATGCTGCCCGGGCAGCCCTTTTGCCCTTTTTGGCTGACCTGCTGCCCCTCTGGAGAGAGCAAGAGGCTTTCTGTTGTGGCCGAATCAACATGATAAGCCCATAATTAGTATTGTAGCGTCTCGCTGCGATAAAACACACATCAGCGCTGTCATCTGCCACCAGTCACGTGACTTTGTTTACAATCTGACAGCTGAAAGCAAAGGACAGCCCTTAGACGTGACATCCTGCTTCTATGAAGTTTGATAATGCCTGAATGTTTCCTGTTACTTACGACACAGATAGGACCGTGCGTGTCTATAAATACATATTGCTGTGTGTACATTTTATGGTGTACCCAAGCTGTATTTTCCATAAAGAATAATAATAATAATGTTTAAAGGGTTAAATCCCCTGGGCCCTACTCACATGTTTCAAAACTGTGTAAACTGGGTCGTTAATAACATCGTGCACACTTTCAGGGAACTCATTTGGGAGCTCTGAGAAATATGTTGCAACAGGGTAAGGAAGTTGTGACATCCTTTGTTCCAAACTGAGCTCCTCCTTCATCCACCTCACCTGAGAGAGAAAAGCAAGCATGCTGCGTTCCTGTTTTCACCGTCCTCAGGGTCACGTGACAGCTATGTTTGTTGTTTGCCACAAATACATGTTTTTTTTCCATTGGATATCGATATTACAACTATATGAATACATGTCCGTCAGTCTGGCATTATGTAATAATTATATAACAAAGTGTATTTAATGATGGTTGCCTTTAGAATACACTTTCAACGTAGTGTGTAAGTGTTCTTTATGCAGTCATGTTAAAAAACGCTATATAAGTCGTATTATTTTGCGTGTATCACTTCTTGTTGTGATCTTTTCCTCCACCGAAAGCTGAGTTTGTTTGCAAACAAAGGACAGCCACGTGGAAAACGAGAGGCGTTTGGGAATTGTGTTTTTTCTATGGCCAAAAAGTAAGCGACAACTAGTATTTGAACTCAATTACCCATGATGCACCGCCAGGACCAGCTGAGTGGGTGCAGTGGGCTGGATTTTTTTTCTGCCTGACAAGTATATATGGGTTCTGTGTTTACTGTTAGCTAGTTAGATCTTTTAGCTTTTGTCACCACCAGAAAGTCACAATGTCCCGTCTACTTTGTTTGCCATAACTGATCTGGCGGCATATATTGTAAAAGTTAGTGATACACTATTTCTCAAATACAGAGTTTTTATCCATACTTTTTTTGTTTTTGTTTTGTCCACTAACTGAAGAGGAAGCCTCATCTGGAAACATCTGCTCAAGGTAAACACTTTTCTCAAAGAAGCACGTTTTAATGAGTTAGTGAGTTCTGAATCTATAAGTATTTTTGGCTTTTCGGTTTAAGTTTTGTCCTGCTGAGTAAAGCTAGTGTTTTTGTTAATAAGTATGTTGTCAAGGGGTAACGGTCGGCAGGAGGCAAGTGTCCTTTGTCTAACCAGACGGAACAGTGTGTTCTTCCTCTAAGTTACCTGGAAAAATATTATACATATGCCTATATAGCCTAGATTTAACTTACTTATCTATAATTACTACTTAAATTAAGGTGCATACTGAGATAATTCAATGCTTTAATATATATTTAAAACAACAGAAACATGTATAATGTATTATTATCTTTTCCCTTGTCAATTTATCTTACTTTACATAGTTCACAGTAAATAGTTAGATTTAAAAATGTAACACTTTAAAATATGGTTATGTTTTTTTGTATGCTATTTTTAAATGTAATATTATTTTACGTAGCCTACTCTTCAATGGGTCTTAGTCACAGATTATTTTTTATTACAGTGTTTATTTTTTTGTTTTCTTTAACTCCATTAAAAAAAAGCCTTGCAAAATGTGTATCGTTCCTGAGGATAATGTCAAAGATCAGTCTTTTGAATTCTTTTTTATTCTATCTTTCCGCGTCACACACATCTGGATAAACCTGTACTCTGGTCTTCTTACATTACATTGCATTTAGCTGACGCTTTTATCCAAAGCGACTTACAATAAGTGCGTTCGACCAACAAAATACAAACTTGAAGAAAACAGAATTATATAAGTACATCAGGTTTCATAGAGCAAAAACATTTCAAGTGCTACTCAACTGGCTTTAGATAAGACAGTCCTTTATTAGTATATAAGTGCTTTGTTAATAGTTCTATCGCTCGAAGTGGAGTCGAAAGAGATGAGTTTTCAGTCTGCGCCGGAAGGTGTGTAAGCTTTCTGCTGTCCTGATGTCAATTCTTGACTTCAGGTAGGTGCTGCTGAAGGCATAACACACGTGAATAGTCTTCCTAGGCTGGGCCACAGTTAAAAATATCCTGCGATTAATGACCTCACAGGAGGAAAGGCCAGACCTGCTGCCAACTTTAACACCGGCAGAGAGTTTAATGTGTTGATGAGATATCTTCAGGAACTTGAGAATTGGATGTCCTAAATATACACCTTTTTTTAGTCTAACTAAAGTTAATGGAACACATTGGTTGTTTGCTAAGTAGAATAATCTCTAAGGTTACAGAAAAACATGACTTACGGTTATTAGTAGCATTGACGTTGCACAATGATTATGTAGTGGCTGATAGCTTCCCTTCCCCCGCTCTCTTTCAAAACAAACCTGACAGAAATATATGAGACGCTCAACCGTCCTCTTTCCTGCCTCTGTCTCTTTGTTGTTCCATCTCATGCAAGTTCATTGTGCTGCAGGGCACAACTGTTTCGCAGCATTGATGATATAATGTGACCGATTAACGGATTTATGGTTTCATTCCTTGAAACTACTTATTGCATTAAGCCGTTATGAAAGGCATATTAACACTATCCCATGGATATTTTTTTTGGAACACGTGATTTCTGCCTCTTGCTCTGTTGTTTGTTCACTCATGGTGAATGTTCTCAATTTGTACCACAGTGATCCAATTAGGTTTTATAACTTTCTAAATGTATGAGCTATCCTCTCCTACCACATCATAGAATGCCATTATAAAAACATATACTGATATTTTATGAAAATATGTTTGTTTTTTTAATAATACAGCACTTCTCCATCCTAAAGTTAAGTGAAGGCGTTCTGAGGTGGCAGCCATGGTGCTGATTCTGGGCAGAAGGATGACCAGGGAGGACTCTGGCATCAAAGATTCACCAGCTGTCAAACGCAAGGTGCAGTTAAACACTTTATGCTTCAATTTTACCTAATTAAAGTAAAAAACGATGTCAATCTTTATACATGTATGTTGTTGTTGTTGTGTCCCAAGGTATTTGAGGTTGACTCCAAAACTTCTGCCAGCCAGGATGTCTTGGACTTCTGTTCTGGCTCATCCCACTCAGACGGCATCCTGCAGGTTTTCAATGAGTTTCGTGACAGCCGCCTGTTCACCGATGTTGTCATCAGCGTGCAGGGCCGGGAGTTCCCCTGCCACCGCGCCGTGCTCTCTGCCTGCTCCTCCTACTTCAGAGCCATGTTCTGCAACGACCACCGGGAGAGCCGCGAGATGCTGGTCGAGATCAACGGCATCCTAGCCGAGGCGATGGACTCTTTCCTCACCTATGTTTACACCGGCCGCGCCAAGATCACCACAGAGAATGTCCAGTTCCTCTTTGAGACTTCCAGCCTCTTCCAGATCTACACACTGCGTGACGCCTGTGCCAAGTTTCTTGAAGATCAGCTGGACCCTTGCAACTGCCTGGGCATCCAGCACTTTGCAGATGCTCATTCCCTGAAGCAGCTAGCCAGCCGCTGCCGCAGTTACACCATGGCCAACTTCTCAGATGTGGCTCAGCATGAGGAGTTCCTCGACCTTCGCAAGGAAGAGTTGGAAGAGTACACTGCCAATGATGAGCTGTGTATCGGTAAGGAGGAGGTGGTGTTTGAGGCAGTGATGAGATGGGTGTACCACGGTGTGGAGCAGAGGAAGCCCATGCTGAAGGCCCTGCTGCACCATGTGCGGCTGCCCCTCCTGCACCCAAACTACTTTGTCCAGACAGTGGAAGGAGACCAGCTGATCCAGAACGCTCCAGAGTGCTACCAGCTTCTGCACGAGGCCAGACGCTATCATGTGCTCGGAAATGAAATGATGTCATCCAGAACTCGTCCACGCAGGTAACTAAAATGTTGTCCGACTAGTTATGAGGAAGGTTTCTATTTTACAATGTGAAACAGGCAATAATCCATGAATCTGTTTTTTCTGGGACGAACATTTTTGGTTTGTGGAAGTAGTATGACCTTTGAAGTTCTGACAGTGCTGTGGTGCAGTCACAGGAGTGATCAATGACTGTTATCTCTGCTTTGTTATGCACCAGTTCACAAAGAAAAAATACACGTTTTTTTTCCTTTCTGACAGCTAGGTGTCTCTTTGGGTTAGAACATCTCATGTTGACAGTGATGACAGAGGTCAGCGCGATGTCAGTGATGACAGAGGTCAGCGCGAGTTTAGAGAACTTGTCTTTTTAAGCACTTAGTAGGTCATTTATCCCCCATTGTATAGCAAGAGGTTACGATATGCTCATGAACTTGGTGCTCCCGGCAGTGTTGTTGTTACATCTATGTGTGTGAATGTGTGTGTGAGAGAAAGAGAGAGAGAAAAACAGACACCCAGACATACACAAAGACATAGACAAAGTGTTTTTGTACTGAACAGACAAGTCGTCAATTGAAGGAGTCGTTCTTTTGTTGCCTTGTTTTGTAATGGAAATGATAATGAGGGAGGCAGGGCATGTTCCTACATCGACGGGTTGGCTTGAAAAAAATGAAATAATGTGATGCAAGTTATGGTAAGGAAATGTTGAGTCTTGTTTTCATGCCAGCAGGGTAACTCACCTTGCCTATGTGTTCAGTTTACGCACCTGTTCTCTTATAACCTGTTTACCAAATGTTATTTTATTAACGGTGACTTTGGAGAGTGGCCATTTGGATTAACAATATAGTAGTTAGTAGATAAAGGACTAAAGTCAACGCTGACTAAAATCATTGAATAAGATACAAAATGGACCATATGGTACCCTGCAGTAAAACAAACAACAGTACAGCTGCCTTTGTGTGTTAGACAACTCACCACAGTGCCAGCTGTCAGTTATTCAGGCAGTGAGATGTGTATTTCAGGTGTATTGTGTCAGTAATAGTATCCAGGCAGATCTGTTCAAATCAGCCAGCCAATCAGTCCTCGCATTGGAAGCTTTGTTTGCCCTGAGGGCCAAATCTGCTCCTGCTCAAAACAGATGCCTGGTTCTCCCCTTTTTGTGTTTATCGGCGCCTTTATATTCTCTTGGCAAGCCTCAAGGATGTAATTAATAACATGAGCACGCATTGCATGTACTTAAACACACATAAAACAAAATGCTCGGGGACTGCCTCATAGAACACACGCACCTGAAACAAACAGCTCTCACCTGCGCCTGACCTATATCCCATGTGGGGTAAAGTATAAAAGTAAAATATACTTTTGTTTTACATTTGTACTTACAGTGGTTTCTAGAAAGTACTGGGATTCTTTATACAGTATCCGAAAAACAAAAGAAGCTGCAGTTAATTAGCTCCCCCTGGGAAATGCCGTCATATCCATGGCATGTGTTAAACTGCCAGAGAGGAAAGCTTTGTGATTTTGGAAATTCAGCTCAAGCCTAGCCCTTCGTGTGTTTTTGTTATATTGATTGATACTTTCATTGTTAATTGAACTTTGCCTTTAAGATAAGTGTAGCTGTTTCTTTGGAAGCCATGACTCTGTTCCTGCTCTGGTACAAATTTCATTTGAAATCCCTCCTAGTGGTGACATGTTTATTTGTCTTCATAACCTTTGTATAGGCCTCAAGATACACAGTGGTTTAATTATATGATATATATTCTTTAATCTGTACACTCGTGTAATGAACTTTTAATTTAACATGCTTGTCTTGCCTTTTTACAATAGTTGAAACTGTGTTGTTTTTCCCTTCCATCTCCACATTGTTCATGTTTTTCTCTCTGCCTCACCTTGTCTGCTTTCAGGTCGACTGGCTTTTCTGAGGTGATCGTGGTGGTGGGTGGTTGTGAGAGAGTGGGGGGCTTCAACCTGCCCTACACTGAATGCTATGAGCCAATCACAGGAGAGTGGAGATCACTGGCCAAACTACCTGAGTTTACCAAGTCAGAGTATGCTGTCTGCGCCCTTCGCAACGACATCCTGGTGTCAGGTAAGAACCCACTGTTTTTGTAATAACCATTCTATGGCATTCTCCTATCTGGGCATAAAATGAACACTGAGATACACATATACTGTATAACTATTAACTGTGGCAGTTGTCAAGTTACACGTTTGATCTGTTTTTTCTTAGCATGTTGTCTTTTATTTTAATATTTTTTAGAAATAATCATAACTCATAGTTTGTTTGTATTTGACAACAAATATTTTTGGCGATTTAAAATTCAGAATGTGCAGTTAATTTAAATCTCACCTTTGTTCAAATATTGTTACCCCAATTTCTTTATATTGTTATGGTGTTGGTTGTTACAAAACCCAGTAATAGTAAAATTGTGCAATTCCTAAATAGAACATTTCACAAGCACACTCTTAAGGCAGAAGGTCGGTGTCTTTCTTGGCTTGCCATCTGATTCCCGAGTGGAGTAGAAGGAAAGGGCCGGGGTGGCTGTTTGCCATGTGTTTTTTTTACAGTGACAGCATGTTTGAGTTGAAGGAAAATATGAGAGCAACATCTGGATGCAAACTCCAGGCTCAGTGCTGTGAGAGGCTTTATTTGGCCAACTCAGTATATTCCTTCGGGCCAATCATCAGGGTCACCACCTTTTTCATCCGTTCAGCAGCTTTATACGAACTGTATGGAACAACTTTACACTCCCTTTTGTTTTCAACTCCTGCAATAAGTTGTGCTGTTATTAGCCCGGAAAAAAACCTGAATCTCACTTATTGTACTGTCATTGCTCCCTGGCAAGGCTGCTGCAGTTTTGGAGCTTAGCATGCGCCAAGTGTGGCGTAAGCCTCCTTTGTTAAAAGATGCCTAGATTTAACAAGAAATTGGAATTACGTCCTTCGTATTTCCTGATGATGTCAGGGTGAAGGAAGTTCCTGAAGCCAAACATTGAGGTTGTGTATACAAGCTGCATGTTGGATAGAGGCCAAGGAGGCTTTGTTTTCTTTTGTACTTCTTTTTTTTGTGTGCAATAGTTACTGAGAATATGCATTGACAGTAACTGCTCATGCTCAGACATGTTTTGAATGAGCTACAAAACATTACTGGAGAATAACGGAGGTTAAAAGATAAAGAGGGGAGATAAGAATTAAAGGGATGAAAAGAGAAAAAAAAGTTCTCTCCTTACTCCAATAGTGTGCAAGTGTTTGCTTTTTTATGCTCTTAGTGTGCCAAGTCCTCGTGTGCTCTATCAATCTGCCCTCAAGCGCTGCCTGGAATAGTCAACATACCCTTTCCCCTTGTCTCCGTGTCTCACACACATCCATACTGTACACACAACTGCTTGATAGCATATTAGGATCTCCATTGACCCACTTCCTTCCTTTTATAACACATCACATATAATCCCCTTTTCTCAATTTTATTTTTATCTGGCACTCTCTCAATCACATTCCCACACACACATGGATTCTCTCTGTCTGCCTGTCTGCCCCTCTCCTCATATTGGGAAATGGTGCAAATACTTTGGAGAGCCTTCAGTCTCCAACACAGCTGCAGTTAGCTGTGGTCTTAAAGAGGATGTGGCTCAATTGAGCACAGTCAGCATGATTTCAATTATAATCTGATCTCACACAATAAATCAAGCTTGGTTAAAACCCCAGATTCATTTAATTAAATAAAGGTTAACCATGACATTAAACTTATTATTATTACTTACTTATTATAATTATTTACTCTTATTTGATAACCACTAATAAATTAAACGTTTTGTAAAAGGACAAGTAATAATGTATCATGGCCAAGTACATTTCTGACCCCCTTACCCAACAAGGCAATGAAAAAAAAAACATTCATGTTGAACCCTGAAATAAAATAAATGTTTCTGTTTGCTACACATTGAATGTACCACATATTTTCTTATCAGCTAATCAGCAGCAAATGCCTCACACATTACAGAGCGGTCCATGTCACAGGTAGCCTGACAACAGGAATGTGACAACATACTGAGCTGTAAGAATGAGTCAATCTCATAAATCTTTGTTGGACTTCCCAATAACACTGCTTCTTCTTCTAAGAACAGTGATTACGGAAGGACATATTTGTTGAGAAAGGACCGCCTACAGTACTACTTATTTTAATGATCTTTCCTTGTGTTCAAGGCTCTGTTTGAAGTTGTTCGTCCTTTGTCAATGAGTTTTATTTATGCAAATATTTGAAAACAGAAGCCTTGGGGGCAGCAGACTGTCTGTCTCTTGTACTATCCAGCAGATTATCGAGCAGACATTTGCGACTAACTTCCTTCCCATGGCTCCTTCTGTCTGTCTGCTACTGTGTAATTTGAATGGAGGCAACATTAACACAGGCCTACCACCTGTCCTCTCTGTCACTCAACTACAGAAAGAAAAAAACTGCTTTTTTGCATGTGAATACAAAAGAGGCCAAGAAGCCTTTTGTTTAAACCTGCAGGCTTTCTTTATGCCTTTATCTTTGCCCCATATAACCACCCACCAGTGTCAGGACAAAAAAAACACCCAATGGCAAGATGCAAACACAACAACAACAACAATGTGATGATGAATGGTTTTGCATTGTCTAGGACATATCATGTCTAAATTGATGTTGTTCAATAGGAAACTTTTCTTCTCTAAAGGGCAGCTTAAGGTTTTGACCTTAGGGGTGTTCTTATTAATTTTGATCATCTATATTCCATTGACTGATACCGCCACCATGTGATCAATTTAAGTCCCAGTGTGAAATAACACAGATTGTCACTGACTTCTTTGTTTATGTGCTTTAGTCTTGTTGGTTTCCATTCTACATCCTGCTCCAAGATTGTTTTCTTTTGAACTCAATGTTTCATAAAAACCATCAGATAACTGCTATCAGATCTAAAAATAGTGCATTCGTCTCAATCGTTCACTTACTCTTTAAATGGCTTTTACATAATGTTACATTTTCCTTTTCAACCTACATTTAAGGAAGTTTCCTTAGGTCTTGTCTGATTTACCTACATTTAGTCATGTCTTTGTCTGTCAGGGTTAAAAGTTAGCTTTTGTTGCCCTGTTTGGATTTTCCTTTGGTCTGTGAAGAACCAACAGACATGCATGCCAGAGAGAGACGGGTACATGTCAGGGCTATTGACTGGGTCACACTGTAAGCTATTTGAGTGCCTGTTAATATTATCTCTTCATCTTCTTAAGGTGCATGTTTACCCAGAGACAACAGGTGATAGTCAGTCAGACTGCAGTTGTAGAAATGCTGTGGCTCTATTTGGTACAAAAGGACCATCGTTTTTTTTAATCAATCAATCAACAACTTTATTAATCCCGCAAGGGGCAATTGGTTATGAGCAGCAGCTTATGTCATGTACACAGGCAGGAACATACAAGGAAGAAAACACACAGATACACCCGGGAGCACAGATGTGGATAATTCCAATTTACACGATAAATAGTTCAAAGCATCGCAATAATAAATAAATAAATAAATAAATAATCAAGTTAAAAGCTTTTTCAAGAATTTAAAAGTTTGAGTGCAGAAGGGATGAATGATTTAGAAAAGCGATTAGTCCTTTGAGCAGGTAGAGCATATCTTCGCCCTGATGGCAACAGACGAAATTCATGTGAAAGAACATGACCTGGAGAGTTAAGAATGCTCTCTGCTTTACGCTGAATCTGTTGGTTACAGAAGGAATTGAAGTCTCTCTGTTTCACGCCGATGATCTTGGAGCAGGTTTTAACAATGCTGTTCAGGCTGTCCCTGTCTTTCAGTGTAAGGCTATGGAACCAGCAGATAAAAGAAAAACAAATAAGGCTCTCAATGAATGCTTGGTAAAAACGACAAAGAATGAAGGGCCTGACAGAGAAAGAGTTCAGTTTGCGAAGAAGGTGCATTCTCTGCTGACCCCGCTTCACGATACACTCAGTATTCACATCAAATTTGAGGTGGTCATTGAAAATGGTGCCCAAGTATTTGTATGATGTGACAATTTCTACCTTGTCATTGTGTATGATGCACTCCTTAGGAACATCCTTGTGATGTCTAAAATCAATGATCAATTCCTGGGTTTTAGAGACATTTAAATCCAGAAAACTGTCATCACACCAGGAAATAAAATCGGCAAGAGCACCCTCGTGGCCTGATTCTGAGCCGCTAAGGAGGGACAAGAGGGCGGTATCATCAGAGAATTTAACCAAGTAGCTGTTGTCTTGCATGCTCCTGCATTTATCAGTGTACATTATAAAAAGTAGGGGCGAAAGAACGCATCCTTGAGGCGAGCCCGTGGAAGTGATGACAGAGTCAGAGAGGCGTCCATTGACAGACACCTTCTGCTCTCTATTAGTTAGAAAGTTTAAAATCCATAAAACAAGTTGATCGGGCAGTTTAAAATGACATAATAGGCTCTCCACCAGGAGATGCGGCTGCATTGTGTTAAATGCTGAAGAAAAGTCAGCAAACAAAAGCCTGGCATGGGCTTGTGGCTTTTCAAGGTGTTTGTGGAGGGTGTGCAGTATAAAAAGCTTTGCATCCTCTACGCCTCTCCCTGCCTGATACGCAAATTGTAGTGGATCAAGTTCACCACCTATTACTGACATGACAAGGCCTTTAACCATTTTTTCAAACATTTTCATTACCAATGACGTTAAAGCCACCGGTCTGAAGTCGTTTAGGACTTTAGGATGAGGCTTCTTAGGGATGGGAATTACAGTTGAGGATTTCCACATATCAGGAATTTGGCTATTCTCAAGTGACAGTTGGAATATATGCTGGAAAACACCACAGAGTTCGCTAGCACAATACTGGAGTGTCCGCCCACAAATATGGTCAGGACCTGGGGCCTTCCTAATATTGACTCGTTTTAAGAGATTCCTAACATCATCCTGTTCAATGACTATGTCTGAGATAGGTGAGAGAGACTCTCTAAGGGTTGAGGTGTTTATGGAGAAATCATTTTTCTCGAATCGAGAATAATCGTGTGTTTGCTATAGAAATGATGAACAAACCGAAAGTCCACACCTCTACATTCATTAGGAAACACAGATTAATGTTTAAGTGTGTCTTTAGTTTTAGTTTAGTTTATTTATTTATAGTGTCGTGGACAGTCCCCATCGATGAACTGTCACAAAAACAGTAAATGGTGCAGCTTTAGCCGACATGGCTAATTTCCAGCTGTTGTCCCCGGCCAGATGGTAATAGACACCCTTAAAATTACAATATATCACATAATATATAACAGCATTAGTTATAAGAAAATATATAAAATAAAATAAAAAGGAGGAAAGATAAGTAGATACCGGTGTGAGGATAAAAGAGAACAATAAACAACACACGTTACTATATACAGTACATGTCACATATAGCACATCACAATCACATAACAGAAACGAGGGGCAACATCCATGATCACAACATGTAACACAACATGTAACACAACATGTAACACTCACGCCATACTCAACACAGACTAGTGTGTGCAGGTGTCTATGCATATCTTAAATGTGCCAATCTTGGTTTGAACTCTCAAGACCCAAATTCAGATACATCATGTCCAGTTAGGAGATGAGTATAACTAAACACACAACGCTGGCTGTTAACCAAGAACAGTCCTGGTTTATTTTGAAACGTTTTATTATATTAGATCAACTGGATCACAAATGACAACAACAACAATCAGAGCTGTCTAGTGCTAAATGTTTTGTCCTGACTATTCACTGTCTTGCATTGGTTGTCCCTTGGTGCTTTCAGGTGGTCGTATCAACAGCAGGGACGTTTGGATGTATAACTCCCAGCTCAACCTGTGGATCAGAGTGGCTTCTCTTAACAAAGGCCGTTGGAGACACAAGATGGGCGTCCTACTGGGGAAGGTAAGCAGGAAGCCTAAATCTGGATCTATGCATCTCCATCCGGATGCATGGATACCTTAGCGTAGATGCCTGTGATGTAGGAAGTAATTCAGTTCAGATTTCACTCCTTAGCACCTTCATCAAACTAGATAACTATGTAGTATGTTATCAGGCTTTCTTGTATACCCAAAAGTAATCCTGCTTCTCATTTCCTACATGATATAGAGCGACTATGATTTATAGAAATTCTGAGCCATCAAAACTAGCCAGTCACAATTTAGGCAGTCTTCACTCACTTGAGGTTGTGATATTTGAACTCAGCACTAATCCGCGAAAACTGTTTCTACTCATCTGCTGTTACTATTTAAAGTCTCTAGTACAAAGCCAAGAGGACATTCTTGTTTGAGGGCAATGGAAGTTTAGTGGACGTGTGCCAGCACCTCACACTTCCAAGTTGAGGTCTATCTTAGTCTACTCATATCATAATCAATGTGGCTCTGCCATACTGTAAGCCTGGAGTGGCTATAGATAGCTGTAAGAAACCCTGATAACCCTGTAAACACACACTGGATTTGAATATACTTACTCTGTAAATATGTACAGTACAAGGCTCTTCCTTTTCCTACAGCATGCTGCATTCTATTTACAAGAAAGGAAACTCTAGTATTATTAGTTGGAATTACTGTATTTTTCACCTTAAATGTTAACCTCATGTTGTGTTTGCAAATGCTCTTAAACGAGTACTAGTCTGTTTTTATTGCATGGCATTCACTTCTGTCTTTAAAACGCGGTTGTCTGGACTATCTTTGTGTATAACAAATGTTGACCACTTGAAAAACAATGATGTGGGTACCTCACGCAAGATTTTGAACTGTAATTATCTATTATTATGGTTGCGTAAAGAAGAACGGCCGTTAATTTATTGTTTAATGCAGGCAGACAATTTCTATTGTTTTGTTTTAAAGCAAGCATGACCAGATGACTCACGCTCACACACACAAACTCATGTGTATGCTTTAGCTATCATCACGTGTACACACACACACACTTGTAAACACATAAAAAGAACACGGGCACAAGTACAATTATTCTTGGAAACCTTTGGGCTCTAACAGAACGTTATTTACTTTGTCAGAAAGAGCCTCATCTTTTGGGAATTCTGCAAATATATTTTAATAAAGATTGAAAGCTCTGCTTGTGGAAAATCTGTATTGGATTGTTCCAAACAATGCTTAGTTGCCTTGCCCCAGAAAGAACAAACACATGTGCGTGCATGTGCAAACTACACAAAGGTCCTCCACAACAATGAGGTAATCATCTGGGTCACACTCTGCCAGTCAGTGATTAACTCTGAAGTGAGTCATGTTAGAATCAAAACAAGATAGACCAAAATGAACTGCATCATTGTCAAAATGACCATGCGTCACTAACAACATAACAGAGGCAGCGATACATGTGTAGTGCTACACTGCATAAACACATTTGTATCCCTTCCTTAACAACACCTTCTTCTTATATTATTTTCTGCGACCACTCTCTGTATTTGTCCAACACGTGGCTCTGTCTTCTCCTTTTTCCTCTTCTCATATTGTCTTCTTTCTGTCTGTCACAGAGGTATTTTCCGTTGTATTCAACCTAGTTCTGTGCTATTGTCTCACCTCATGCCCTTCTTTATTTCATTATTCCTCTGAACTCTGTGGTAATCATTCCATTTAAGTTCTTTTTATCTTTTTTCCAGTTTGATCTGGAACGCTTTTGGTTATGTTTCCAGGTTATCTCAAAATCATAGGGTATCTTTTTTCACACCATTCTTCCTCCTCCTCCTCCTTCTCCTGAGTTTGTACACACTCATTTCCTCTTTTGATGTGCAGCACTTATGCTTCAGTTGGAATGGAGAAACAAGGCTGAGGGTTGTCAACAAGCCTGTATAACAGGGGTGCCCAACCAGTCGATCGCGATCGACCGGTCGATCGCGGGGAGATTCCCAGTCGATCGCGAGATGTGTCTAAAAATAGAACAACAATATTCTGTTTTATCGTTAATGTCCTATAACATAATCTTCCTGTGCCAGAATAATGCACTTGAACGCATCAAAGCTTTGTGATTGGCCGGCTAGACCCCATGTGTCGGGGCGTGGCTGGTCGGCAGTGGGCACTATTTCGCTGAGGTTGTCCGTGTCAACAGGAGTGACAGTCCGCACACACACAAGACCGCAATTATGGCAGAAGCAAAAAAGCCCAAAATATATAATTTTCACTCCGAGTGGGAGGATGATTATTTGTGTATCTATTCCAATTCAAAGTCCATCTGTCTCATCTGCAATGCGAGCGTGGCTTTATCGAAGAAGGGTAATTTAGGAGCGGCATTTCAAAACAGTGCACAAACGCTACGAGACGGAATTCCCTCCTAATTCTGCCCTACGCTCCAAAAGGGGAGGGGCCTGAAAGGACAGCTAAATGCACAGCAGTCCATTTTCACCAGGCCCAACAACAAGAGCAAGGCTGCTACCATAGCATCTTATCGTGCCGACGCGCTTTTGGGGGACAGTACAAATAACAGTAGCATTTCAACAGGTTTTTGATATAATAAAAACTCAAGTTAGATACCGTTATTAATCAGCTGTAAGTTTTAGTTTGTTTGAACTTATTCATTATAATTATTGTACAAAATGGTATAAGAATGCAAACTTAAATTGATTATAGTCTATTATCAATTCAGGTTAAGAAACTAGTGTTGCTTGCATCCTATTTTAAAGGCATTTATTTTTATAATCTACTAAAATGCAACAAAAAAAGGGTTTTATTCTATTAATTTTGTCTTTTTTATTGCACTTTGGCAGCAGATTCCTGTGTAGCTTCAGATCTGAGTTGTCTTATTACTATAGTAAGCCTAATTTTAATGGCAAAGAAAGGGTTCAGAGTCTTTTCTTTTTCCTGTGTCATATGTGGCAGCACTGTTCAATGTTTCTTGAAAACATTACCCACTGTAGTATGTGACGTGTGAATAAACTCCAACTCTGTATCAACAACACTGTTGTGTAACTTCAGTTAAATACTTGTATGTGTGTAGATTAGAAAGAGCAGGTAAGATAAAGGATCTGCAGTATTTTATGGAGTATTAATCGTACAAAAGTCAGTTTTATACAAGTAGAAGTGTGTATTTACCTGGTAGTTTACCTGGTCAGTAATGGCTACGTCTCTCTATTTGGACTGGTAGATCTCGGCAGACTGGCAACTTTAAAAGTAGCTCTCGGTTCAAAAAAGGTTGGGCACCCCTGCTGTATAAGGACCATGTATGCTTGTTCAAGCTTTCGTGCAAAGAACCTCAGTACTGGCTTGCACTAACTCATTATTCAAACAATTTGCATACTCAGTAGACAAATCGTATATTTTTGGTTTTTCATGCTCAAATATGCCCACGTTTATATCTTACCTTATGTGAAGACCTTAAATAACCTATATCTAGATATACCTTGTGACTACCTTAAAGTTAAACCTAAAGAGATAGCAGAACAAGATCACACACACTCCTCAGTTGTCTTGTTGGACTGGGCCTGTTTCCATGGAGTAGAACAAACAATCTGCTAAAATCAACCCATTTCAATTTGTCCAGTGAATGTAGAAACACAGAAACGTTCATGAAGGTGTTTTAATCTGTATCAATTGACAGTTTAAAAAGGGGGTAGTTCGATCAGTTAGCCCAGGTGTCGAATGCAAATATGCCATGTCCCTCATCCACTTCCGTGTTTTTGTTCCTTATTTTTTCCTCCATCTCTCTTTGTGTCTTTGTTCCTCTCTTCTCTCTCCGCCTCTCTCCTTTTCACCTCTGTACTTGTTTATGCTTCAGATTTTGTGGAGACAGGAACAGCCTGAAGGGTTTCTGTTGCATAACACTTGTCTGTTGATGAGCATTTGCTCTTGAAACATGATCTCCTTCCAGCCATTGAGGAAGTAGAAGTTTTACATACATCTTTTCCTTCCAGTTTTGTTCCTCCATCCTTCATGCCTCATGTTCACATTTTGCCATTCATTGCGCTCCAGGGGATAGTTTTACAAAGGCATTTGTTACTGTAGGCCTATATGAGTACATATCTTGCGTCAATACAATTCTCCAGATTGTGATGCTTTAACTTCCAGTAAGATGTGTGTTTTTGTTAGAGGCTCAGATCTCATTATCCAGTAAATGAAATGGGACCACATTTAATCAACCAACTTAGAACATTTAGTTTATAGACTGACTTTACAACGGGTTATCATTTTGAATTGTAAATTATAATGGGAATTAACAGAATATCACAGAATATCAATAACAGTTATCTTCCATCTACACCGGATAGACTGGTTCTCTATGTGCTGACGATGAAGCTATTGTTGATACTGTTGAACTAGTAAGCTATAATATAAACTCTCTTATACTGAAAGTGACGTGTTTATGTGGTGTATGTTCAAAAGTATATCACACCTAAACACAACTCATAACTTTTAATAATCATGCTCTGTGTGGTTCCCAGGCAGTCATTTCCACTCCGCTAATCTGAATGTGTGTCTTCCCTCAGGTATATGCTGTTGGTGGCTACGATGGGCAGAGCCGCCTGAGCAGTGTGGAGTGTTATGACTCCTTCTCTAACCGCTGGACTGAAGTGGCTCCCATGAAAGAGGCGGTCAGCTCTCCGGCCGTGGCCAGCTGTGCCGGCAAGCTGTTTGTCATAGGAGGAGGACCTGACGACGAGACCTGTTCAGACAAGGTGCGAAACAGATGTGTTCTGCCCCAACTACACACTTATGGCGCGTTTCCACTGCAGGCCTCGCTCGGTTTGGTTAGGCCTTATTAGCCTTTAGCTATTAGCTGCGCTTCCATTACAGTTTAGGAACTGGGGCAGTTACTATAGTAACGCAGTGTAGGCGGAGCCGTGACGTCATCTTCAATGAGAGCCCCAGAAAAACAACACAGCCGTTAGCTCTTAGCACTCAGAGCTCACAGCTCCTCATATCTGTTCAGAAACTAGACAAAAGTTAAACAAGTACAAACCACAGACTGCCTGTGTCATGGCGAATACAGTCGCTGGTTTATTTATGGCTGTATAGGCCGTTGTTGTGAGTGTGGACGGTCGGAGCATATATAACGTTAGCTTAGCCAAGCTACATTTAGAAAACACGCATTTTAAAAGGGTTTTTCGCCTGCCGTCTGTCTGCAGACTTGTCAAAGCATTAATTCATGGTTTTTACTAACCGGTATCAGTATGTTGTTACTTCGGCATCATTTTGAAACGTGTATTACAATTAAATCACGGTCAAATATGTTCATCTTGTTGTAGCCCCCTTTCCAGCGATTCTCTCTCTAGTTTAGCATACTCAGCCTGGTTGTTCCTGGCCCTAGAACCACGATTTAGTCGGGCCAGAAAAAGGTGAAAAAGTAGCCCCGGGCCAAAACTAGGCCAAGTGGAACCGCAACCAAAAACGGGCCCCGCACGGTTCGGCACGCTTAAAGCGAGCTACCCGCTGCAGTGGAAATGCGCCATTAGGCACACACTGATGACAAGTGAGGTAGGGTGAGTTGCCCTAATGTGGGACACGCCCTAATGTGGGACACCTAAGCTCAAATGGGTGTAGGTCTTCCGCAAACAAATGAGAGTCAATGAAACTACGGGTTAACACAAGCTGTGATGTCATGCGATCAAAATCACATGACTTCTCAAATATCCAATCACAGATGAGGGTGGAAAAACCTTTAAACAGGAAGTACCATGTGTGAAGACCACCCAATTGTCAATGACATAGCGTTTTGACACATTTAATGTTACGGTTTTAAATTTCGTATAAATAAAACAATCTTGCAAATTTTTATCAGGATGTGTTTATGATATGTTTGTTCATCAGAACATATTATAATATGGTGTAAATATACTCTACATTTCAATCAAATGTTCCATTGTCCCACTTTAGGAAACATGTTTCGCAAAGTGGGACAGTATGATTTGCCTAATGTGGGACAGGTCTAAAAGGGGCATGGATTGTGCAAGAGCAATGGTTATTTACAGGGCTTTAGTCTTCTAATGCAGTATTTTAGATATTTAAGGTGAAGGGCAAATCATATTAAATAATTGGGGGTGGCTGCATCTCTGTTAAAATGGTATGACAAAGTCAGAGATAATATTAGGGATTAATGTCTGAGTTTAAGAGATGGCAATTAATTTAAGCCCAAATATTCATAGTAATTTAATAAATCCTTCCAACACACATTGTAAAAAATAGCCTAAGTTAAGAAATCATTCCAATATGTGCTATAGGTCAGTAAAAAAAAAAACACACAGTGTAAAAGGGGAGTGATTAGTCGAATATGCATAAATAAAAAAGAAAGAATGTAGACTAAGATAAAGATAGGAGAGAGGAGTTTATCAAATATGTGTTATTGGTTGTGAGCATATTCTAATGGTTTTTGGATTATTGAAATATATACAGTTCTGTTTCATATGAGTGTTGAGAGCTGTATCCATAAATCTCTTAATTTTGCCCTCAAAGTGCATCAGATTGATGCATTTAACTTCAATTTAAAGAAAAACATCTTCTGTTGTAAAAACAATAACATTATAAATAGTAACATAGCTGAACATGGTATTGCACATTTAGCTTTGAGTGTTACTGAGATATTTTTATTACATGAATTAAGGTGACTGAGGCTTTTTAACATATACTTTTCAGTGTCCCACATTTTGCACAGAACTGTCCCACATTAGGAAAAGCAGATTGTCTGAGACAACTTGGCACTAAGAGTACTTATATGTCTACCATTTATTTTATGAGTGTAATATCTGCATTTTCTCTTTTGGTTTGATTAGGACACATCCTGGGGATTTCAGAATGGTACTTGATGTTGATTTATTGTATCGGCTTCATATCGCAAAATATTCCCGAAGTCTGAAATGCAAAAAATGTCCCACATTAGGGCAATTCACCCTACTTTTTGTCTCAACTTGCTAGTTTTCAGTTATTATACCTTGGAGATGCAGGTTATGTGGACTTTTCAGTGAGTAGTCTGAACAAGAATGACATGTTGGTCAAGAGAGGTATATACTAAACTGGGCAGTGCTACAGATGGGCCAACACATTATAAGCATTATTTCCTTACAGGCCTATCCCTGAAAGGAAAATGCTTAATAAAATAAAGCATCCTGAGTCACCAGTCATGACTAAACTTTTCTGAGGTAAAAACCAGGAATGACAGGCTTAACTGAAATAGTTTCATTATGTTTTGATTGACAGCCATGATGCTGATAATAAACAGGAAGAACGTTGAATTTGCTTCTATTGAGGTTAAGGTTCCTGTGTAATTTATGTATTCCTTGGAATAGCTGTTCTTGTATTTTCACGCCAGAGAACACACATCTACAGGCTGAAAAGAGTTGACCTAACATGGCTGACTATTTGTACCTGGCTCCACGTGGACTAGAGTTCATGCTGACTCAAAATCCCTAAAGCGACTTATCTCTGGAGTCTCCTAACAGCGTCATACCCATCGATCCAGTACTTTGTCTGTTGAAGTGTGTTGTTTGCTGCAGTCCGACACAAAGCTGTTTGGAAGTAGGCTATTTTCAAGTGATGTGGGTGAGAGAATGCTTGGATTGTATGCAAACCACACAGAGCCAAACTTATGTCAGCCCACAGAACAAACTAAAGAGAGTAAAACCACAGAAAGAGCTACAAATATTTCAGTTATTTCTGTGTCCCTTTCTTCTACCAGAATAAAACCCACCTAACTACATGTAACTAACTGTATGTCACAGGTTCAGTGCTATGATCCAGAGGCAGACTCTTGGTTACTGCGGGCCAACATCCCCATCGCTAAGCGTTGTATCACAGCAGTGTCCCTCAACAACATGATCTATGTGTGCGGTGGTCTCACCAAGTCCATCTTCTGCTACGACCCCATAGAGGACTACTGGATCCATGTGGTTCACACCTTCAGCAAACAGGTAACAGATTCAATGCAGATACTAAGAACTCCAGGAACAGACGGTTTTAACTCACCTCAAAGTATTCTTTAAGAGCCGCAACCTTACATTTCTGCCTCTCTTTTGCTTCAGGAGAGCTGTGGCATGTCAGTGTGCAACGGCAAGATCTTCATCCTTGGTGGGAGAGGGGAAAATGGCCTGACAAGCGACACCATCCTGTGTTACGACCCGTCATCGGGCATCATCACAGGAGTGGCCGCCATGCCACGGCCGATCTCCTACCATGGCTGTGTCACCATCCACCGCTACAATGACAAGTGCCGCAGGCCCTGACCATGAACAGGCAGAAACACAGAAACACACACTAAAGAACTTAAACCCTTCAAGTTCACTCTAAGCACAACACACACACACAAACACACGATAACATACTTGTTTATAACAGGCCCACTTTGTCCATTTTACCACTACCACACATTTATTTTCCCACAGCATCGTGTAGCAATACTTCTGGTTACTCATGGTGGTGCTGTGAATCTTTTGCAGTTGTGTATCAAAGTTAAATCCAATCTGTAGAAATTAACATGGGTTGATGAAGAGTTGTATATAACCTGAGCTAAAGTGGAGTCAGACCAACATGGCAGGTGTGCCTTGCATTAAGAGTAACTGCACATTGTTGGGAATTAACAGATCATAAATGATAGAAGTAAAGGCATTTGATTATCATAAAGGTAAAATAAATAGAAACAACTATTTTATTGAAAATGTTGTGAGTACATTTTAATTTGAGATTAATGTCTAATCCTAGGAATTGTGTTTCTGTGGTAAAACAATTATAAACTCAATTATTTAAGAAATAAAGTAAAGTCACTTATTTGCTTCCATAATTGCATTTTTGGTGGATTCAATTAATGGGCGACAATGTATTATAACATTATTCAGTTAATTAATAATCATTTATTTAATTACAATAGTGGTTACAAGTATTTTAACAGTTTGAAACTGATCTACCCCACCCTGTGCTTTTATTACTGTGCAAAGTAACCTCATCCTGAGATTTCTGATGAGCTGAATTTAACTCAGGTTGTGCTGATGAACAAAAACCCTAGGGCAAAAAAAAAATAAATTGCCCTGACAACAATGAGCCAAGAATTATCTACCTGCAGCAGAAGAAATATTTGTTGACTAACAAATCAAAGATCAAAGGCTTTATTTGTCATATGCACATAGTTTTGTCAAAGAAAATCTTGAGTCTCAAGCTCCTCCAATAGTGCAACATTCAATATTCTTAAAGGTCCCATGTCATGGCCATTTCTACTGATCATATTTCCATTGTTGAGGTCTACTAGAATAGATTTAAATTGTGCATTTGTTGTTGATTTGGGTGTTCACATGTCACAGAACCCAGGAAGCAAACAATGGAAAATTAGAAATCTCCAATGAGGCGTTCTGGGGCAGCATAGACAGGTCTTTTCTGTGTTAGAGCTTTACTCCCTACAGGTTGTACTTTGAGGGTTTTTGACTCTGCAGACCGTTTACATGCATAAAAACCTTCATAACACACAAGGGGACGGGTAATAACCGGAAAAGCATGACATGGGCCCTTTAACTAAGTTGGCCAGGTCAGATACTGTATAACCATGTACCCAATGCACTCCATGCAATCCTTCAGAACAGTAGGCCTACAGCATGGTATCGCACTCCCTTTTTTTAACTCCTTTCTTGATACTTAAAATGACCTTGATAAAAATGTGGTAAACAGTCAGTCAGCTGCTCTTCCACGGTATCAGTGGTTACAAGGTAAAGAGAAGAGATCAAATGTGGACACTGAACAAAAATATTGGAATACAGCCACTGTTGTCTCTGCCCTCTTGTTTCCTTGTTCACTTCCCGTGTGCATTTCCCTTCTCCTCCAGCTGTGTCATCACCTCAAACTTCGGTGTTTTCTTTTTTGTTTTTGCTCTATTTTAATTATTATTACATTCATTACAGACTGTTTTATTTTTTAAATTATCTTAAGTTATACTTGTTTGTTTTTTTTACAATTGGATTTTTACTGTATTTTGAGTAGCTTTAGTGTGTGTTTTTCATATCAATGTTTGTTCATTGATGTACTTGGTGTATGGGTGTTTTTTTTAGATGTGAGAAGCCTTTGTAGATCAAACTCAAAGACTGCTCTGAATAAGTGGTGTGCATGCTGGGTATGTGTGTGTGTATGTGACTTTTACGACTGAGTCTAAATGTGTAGGAGCCAAAAAGTATATCAATGAGTGTTAGTGTAAGCATCACACGACTAACACTGATGGTCACACTTCTCACCTCTGCACTTACATGTAAAGATGTAATTTGGGGTACCTGTAGGTATGTCAAAGTGTGCATGTGTGTATTTGTGTTTACTGGTAAGCTTAGGAGGTGTGTGTAGCAGTGCTGCACTCCACACAGGGAGAGGGTTAAGAGTTTTGAATGGGACGTGTTTTGAATGATGTGGCTCACGGTGAGTAAAAGTCACCTTTTACTATAGTAGGTGTTAATAGACAAGAGATATTGCTGTGAATATAACTTTATTATGTTTTCTTTGTGTATTTAAATGTGCCTCTTTTTTGGTTGCATATTACGTTTTCTCGTAACTGAGGGCCCCAATAGTGCACTTAAATGTAGAACCTTAAGCCAATGATTTCCTTTTTGTTTTACTGTATCAGTAAATGTTCTTTGCTTTCATGTGACGTATGTGAGAGACCAGAAGGGAACCTTTAAGCTCCTCTTGTTAGCCATTACCTGCTAAATCTCTGATGAAAAAACACAATAACTGCTACAATAGAACAATGTCAAGAGTCAATAAGAGATCTTTGGCTTTACATTGGAGGTTAAAAGGTTGGTTGTTTCTCACAATACAGAGAGTGTTCTTCCAACTGTCACAATGGCAAAAGCCATCCTCCAGGCGTTATCTCTAATGAGCGCAACATAAATATAGGTTGTAAAGAAACATTCTCAGGCCTGCCCACAGTCCTTAGGTAACTTAACTGTACTGAAGGGTGACTCCGGAGACAAGAGGACATTTGGGGGTAAGAATGTGGTAGCGCAAAAGAGTCAGAAGGAGTTAAACAAATGGTAAGTGAGGGAAATAATTTGAGTGTGTGTGCGTCACACATAACAACACTATATGTTGATTTATTGATTTTCATTATTTTCTATGTAGAGGCCTCTAAACATTGTTTACTTTGATAAGATTGTTCATTGTTCTTATCAATTGATCTGTGTTTCTTTCATTTTGATTGTTGTGGACAAGAGAAATATTTTGATTCCCACATGCAAAAATGGCATACCAACTCAAACCCCCAAAAGCGGACTGTTAAAGTTGAGTGATGTATTTTAATATGAATGTAGTTATAAACCAAAGTGGATTAGATTCAAGCACAAAGGTTACTTTGTTGTAAAATGGCAATGGATAAACAATGCTTGCATGCAAGGTGGGGGGCTTGAGTTTGTTGAATAATGCCCGATGTGCCTTAATTAAAAAGAATGACGAGTGGGGTATTTAATGATATCATTTTGATATAAATTGTCCTTATTGATGTATGATGTGATATTTTAACACCATTTATTCCTCAGACGCTCTTTGTTCAACTGCGAGAACGTTTTTGTAAACTGCATAATGTTGAAATGTAATGGTTGACTTGTGTAAGAGAAACATCAATAAAGTGTTTTCTTTCCGTATCACTACTTGTGTCCTGACCAGTTTTGTTCTGTATTTGAATGCGTTGTCAAATGATAATGGTAATGTAGATTATCTTCATGACAGCTTTCAATATTAAGCTAAGAGGGATGTCCTGATAATAGATTTTCTGTGAAAGAAATCAGAAGATCGAGATGAAAAACAGGATGTAATGAATGAAGTTGACACAACCATTTACTGAACATTTTCATTAGTATCAGCATATTGAACTTCACACCATAAACACGAGGGAGATAGAAATGAAGCAATTGTACTAAAGGTTTGAACCCACTGCACCACTTACTACACCGCAGATTTCAATAGAGACGTCAAATATGTTTTACCACCAACAGGAAATACAAAACTTACAATACAATACTGTCTTATCAAACTTTATGCAATCTGCTTCATATGGCTAATGCATCCTGTTTCATCAAGGGATGAATCAATCATGTTGGTGATCTGTTAATGAGCCATTGTGTTGAACAAGAAAACAGCACATAAAACCAGACATATTGTTTCAAGGTTTGAGCAACTTGTGTTACATAAAGGCCTTTGTGTTTGGTCTTATGTGTTGATTTATGTTCTCCTTATTATGGTTTGGTTCAATGAAAACCACAAAAATTCTTCTCACAGATTCCTATGTCTCTCAAATCACACTAAACAATATGGAAAGTATTTAGCGTTCATCAGTAGAGACTACTAACACACACTCACAGACAGGAAAACACTCTATTTCTTACTTGTGTCAGTTCATTAATCTATTAAATTCACATGGTAATTGCAGTATGCTACCCCCTTACTGTACATCCATACTCATCTTTAAAATCTACCCTGCTGAAAGAGAGGTTTAATTTTTACTTATTACAACAACAACAAAAATGTGCTCATTGCTTTACATACATGCTTTTTGAAATGCGTCAGAATGATGAATATTAATTGTTTTTTACCATCTAATACTCATGTATTGTGTGGCTCAAATGAAACCCATAGCTGTTTGGATAACAGGTTCACTTGTGGACTTAATTAAAGGAATGATAGTGAGGCCTAAAGCAATGATATAGGGACATGATGTGCCTTAACATCATGTCCCTATATAATTTAGGCCTCACTATGTGTGCCACCACTCCTGTGGAACTGATTCCCTTAAATGTACTCATCAGAAACTTGTTTCAGTTCATGTCAGGTGTTTTTCATAGCATGCTGTTTAACATTGCAGTCACACTTAAACATGTAAAGGCCTATATTTAGTAAGAATTTGCAGTCTTAATATACATATAGGGTCAATAGTCATTACCTACTCTCCTGGCGTAAAAGCAAGTATATGTTTGTAGACATATTTTGGCCATAGTCATGTGATTCCTTTTTGTATTTTCCATTGAATCAATCATGAAATAAAAAGATTACGATAGAGAAGTTCAATAATTATAGAGTTTATTGTGATTTGTTACATCTTGTAAAAAAGATGATTATATTGAACAATTATTTTCAACTAAATAACATAACCACCTAATAAATAGGGAGTTATGCATAGTTAAAAGAATCATGCAAACTATCAGATAAAAGCTTTAAAATATGCATGGAGGTGTAAGACTACTACCACTAGTGCCAATATAAGAGTGAATTAAAACTTCTATCCAGAAGTGCTAGGATTATTTAAAAAATGTTTTAATATATAATAACATAGTGAAAAAACTAAAGAGAGATTACAATGCATAATGTTTACATTGAGTGTGTTCCGACCGGTTCCGACCTTAGTGTCATCTGTTCTGTAGAATACTGGTCCCTGGTGGCTGCTTTGATGAAGTGCAAAGCTAACTGTCCACCACTTAGTTAGCTTACTTGTCCACCTCGAGATTTAGCAATTTACTAAACACAAGTGTGGAAATTGATATAGAATAACTCAAAGGATATGTTCCCACTGAATTAAAACACACGCCTCACACAGAGACGTTGCTCTGCAACACAGGGCGCTCCAGTAAGTTTGCATTTCAAATTGATTAAATCGGTGTCTACAAATGTGTGCTAACGTTAGCTAAATTAGCAAACAAAGATAGCGTTTGTTTAACGTAACGGGGCTACCGGCTACACGAAAGACAGGCACGGATTTATGCAAATACACAGTTTGTTAGACAGACTGGTGGCCTAACGTTTAATGTGTTCGTCAATATAACTTGGTTCATTGAAGGCTATGGTTGCGCTGCTAATGTTAGCTGTGTGCATTAGCCTCACTGCTAGCCGGCTAATTTGATGCTAACTACCATCACAAATCCCAATCTTAAAGATTGTATTGTCATATACACAGCTACAGTGTAGTTATGCAATGGAAGTCTTGGGTCACTGGTTCCTCAAACAATGCACTTTACATAATACAAGAGTAACAAGACAAAAAACAAAGTACCATCACAACTGGCTGTGATATAATATTGATGTGACTAGCTTGCATTAGCTGTTTATATATGCATGTTTGCTAATATATTCTTCTTTACAGGCAGCAATGTCAGGGATTAAAAGGAAAATAGAAGACAATGACCCCGATTATGATGACATTTCGCTGTTCCAAAACAGTAAGAGAAACAAAGCAGTTGAACATAATGGTAAGTTCATGATCTGAACCCTATCACAGTACATGTTGTGACAGCTTACAAGTTACTGTACTTATTGATCCCGGCTCTTTAATTTGTGTTACTCCTTCAGCCCGAGAAGCAGCGGTACAGAAGATTGAAACCATCATCAGAGAGCAGTTTTCTTTAGAGATGAAGAACAAAGAGCATGAGATAGATGTGATAAGCCAGGTATCTGAATGACTGGAAAAGTATATTTTATTATTTTCATTATACTATAATGTACTTTGTATCAGTGATGAGGACATACAGATGGTCACTTACATTTTGAGTTGTATGCTCACAGTTTAAAGAAGAGCATTTTGGTTATTTGCTTTTCACTATGTTGTAGCGACTCAATGAAGCCAGGAGGATGATGGACAAGCTAAGGGCATGCATAGTGGCCAATTACTATGCCAGCGCTGGAATAATAAAGCACCCAGAGGTAAGTTAAGATATGTTCATATATTGACAGCTGCTCTAAGCCAGTGGTAAAGAACAGTGGCAGCAACCACCATTTCTTCTGTGTCCTAGCATGCTTCTAAGAGTGACCCTGCCATGCTGAACCATCCAGCCATCCGCCGGTTCCTAGAGTCCCCATCCCGGTCCTCTTCCCCTCTCAATCAGGGCTCTGAGACTCAGTCTCTGGTCCAGTCAGAGTCCGAGTCCCTCTCACAACAAGGAGAGGGAGCTGAGAGGGAAGGAGAGGGAGCATGGAGAGAGGCTGGCAGCAGGCAGGACCGCAGACCAGGGCGCAATACCGGCAAGGTGAGTTCAACCGATCAAGCAGACCGCGTTATTGGTTATGTGATAAAGAGAAAAAATGGTAACAGCATTAATCTTGCATTTTTATTATCTTTCATAAATCCTTAATGTTCTCCATTTGTTGTTGTAGGACACATTTGGTGTGCCATTGTCTTCAGGAGCTGAGCAGAGGGTTACATACCACCCTACCGGAAATGAAGCCTCAAGACTGTATGCAAAAAAGACAATTGTTGTGGGGAATGTTTCCAGGTATGTAACTAAACTAAGCAAACGTTTGACTCACTTAGTTTCTCAGGAAGTTGTCAAACTGTTTATATGATGAAAAGACACATTGGTAAATCCTTCAACTCTAACCTTTGTTTCTTTAATAAGGTCATAGTTTTCAGATCATAAATGGAGAAACATGTACCTACTGATCACAATTATGTGTTTAAAGTTTATATACTAATATCACTTAAAATACAAAGCAACAAAAAAATTGTTCTGGTTGCTCACATTTGTAAACTAGTCAATTCCAGGTGAATGCAAGATCCTCTCGGAGTCAAACGGGTCAACCATCAAAAAAAGAAAGCCGAGTCAAAGATAAAGCTAAAATGGCTTTTGTTTCTGTCGTCAGCAAAGTGGCTTGTCTTAGCCTCTTTGGAGGGATGTGTAAAGTAAAACCTATAAATAATTTAAAAGGCATACATTGATTTAAGATTTTAGCAGGTATCTTTGACAACAACAAATGTACAACCTATAACTGTTTTTGTAAATGGGTGATGCAACTGCCATATATTTTAAAATCACATAAAAAAAGAAATGGAAAAACAGGCATCACAGGAAGCAACTCTGCATGGTGGTGGGAACCTATTGACCAGACTACAGGTGAACTGTGCACTAGAGGGGTTGTTATTTCAAATGAGTAATTGCCCCTGTATAATTGGCATGTATCTCCATCACAAGCACGTTTAAAGACTATTTGTTGAATTTGAATCTGTTACAGTGAATAGTTAAGTTAGAAAAATGTAACCTGTTAAAGACAGTTAATAACAAATAAATGTGATTACATTTGTTTGAATGTACCTCTAATGTCAACTTATTAATCATTTCATGTATTTCATTCCCTGGCAGGTTCTATTTGGATCCGCTTCGATTCCACAATTCATTGATTGTTGTCTTTCACTCTCAGGTACATTCCCCCAGATAAGCGGGAAGAAAATGACCAGTCGACCCACAAGTGGATGGTGTACGTCAGAGGCTCCAGGAGGGAACCCAGCATCGACCACTTTGTAAAGAAAGTCTGGTTCTTCTTGCATCCCAGCTACAAACCCAACGACCTAGTGGAAGTCAGGTTTGTGTGTGTTTGTTTTTCCACATATTTGAGACAAAGTGAGTAAGCACTCCTTAGTCATGTGCACATTTTCTGATAAAGGCAGGGCTCCTCTGTTGTTACACAAATTAGCACTTGGGTGCTGTTTCATGTGGACAAAAGACAATTTAAGTCAGAGAGATAGGAACAAAGTTTCTTTAAATAAGATTCACGTGTTTTGTTGCCCACAGAGACAGTGTTTACTTCTAAATGCATATTATTATTTTTAGGTTTGTCGTTTTCCTCATCTCTTTTGCCGAAGAACGAAGAAAGGAAACTCTTCTGAATAATAGCACCTTGATGCAACATTCAATTAAATACAGGAGTGCATAAACAGTCAACTGTTGTTCATTCACAGTGTGTGACTCTGACTCAGTAGTAAACAGACTGTTGTTTGAATCCTTTGATAAACAGCGTCCCCTTGTGGAAATGTAATGAAGCAGCCAGGTTAGTCCCTGTCAATCCTAGCTGAAGTGAAACATAATGTTTGTGTATTTTAGTGATATTTACTCCAGCTAAATATTGCCAGCGGTTAGTATTTATGCAACCTCAGAAAAGAAATAATCATGCAGATTATACACACATCATTAGGTGTTGTCGATTACGTTATTTAGCACACCATGAGTCAGACTAGAAGTCAACACTGAGATGACTCAGAATGGTCACACCTACACCATTTAGTAAGAACAACATGCGTGTTAAGGTGTATACTTTAGCCCAACGCACTTTGGTGTGTAGAGTATTATGGCACGCACAGTTCATTTAGGAGTCATCTAGAAAAACGGAATTTCCCCTCAGGGATTAATTAATAAAGGTGTTCTGAGTCTTCATCTTAAAGGAACAGAAGAATAGCTTTCTTTTTGGTTCAGCTGTCTCATTTAAGTATTCATCCTCTAAAAGTGGCAAAGGATTTAAGTTTGCCTGTGGCTTTTGAAAAAATGGTCTCTTTCATCAGTCAGCAATCCTCACCCTGAGCCGTAGCCTCCTGGCTGTTTCAGCTGACAAGGCAATCACGTTGCCGTGGCAGCCGCTCATAAACCCCCCTTGACTGACTCATGTCTTCATTTACACTGAACCCCACACGGGCCCTGTGCCTTCTGCTGACTCTATACTGTGAACATGAAGGGATGAATCAAAGTTAAAAAAAAAAGAAGCATTCCCCATTGTGTATTCTTGAATAGACACAACAATATACATGCACATACACATGCCCTTGTTATTGCAGGCAGTCAGATCAGAGTCTGTTTGGGGATGAAAACCTCAAGCTTCAAAGGAGAGAAGATGAGAGACCTTCAAGGCATTGATTTTAAGAGATTATTAAGAGTCAGAAACCATGATGGGAGCTTGTTTTTAGTTTTTGTTCTCATTGGGCTGAATCCTTCACATTTCTTTTCCCTTCCAAAGCTGATTTTCACAACTTTTTTGAAACTGTGTTCTCAGTGAGGCTCCCTTTCATTTAACACGTCGCGGCTGGGGGGAGTTCCCTGTGAGGATCCAGATCCACTTCAATGACCCGCGCAACAAACGTATCGACATCATCCACCAGCTAAAGGTCAGACCACATCAGGAACCACATCGCTTTTTCAGGCGGAGACACAGTATTAATACACATGTCGTTTCAACTGAGATACTTCCCTGGTTGATTATTAGTGATCAATGTTTAATCAAGGTGGCCTTCTTGACCTGTTTTATTAGTGCTGACTCAGCACATGGAACTTGGCATGAACTTGTATGATATATGGGACGTACAACTTTGGGATTCTTAGTCTTTGATTGACGTCATTATAATCAGAAAGCTTCTTCATTGTATTGTACTTTCCAGCTATAAATAGAGATTAAAACTCCATTATTCAAGTATCTACCTCTACTTTACACTTTAACTCCATAAAAGTTAGTACTTCCAACAATCTTTTTCTATTTCCTGCAGCTGGACAGAACATACACTGGGCTGCAGACACTCGGAGCAGAGACTGTAAGTTATTCATATTTACTCTGTTCCCTGCAGTGACTTCTTTTCTCTGAGCTTCCCTCTGACAGTGAGCTATATGTATTGCAGGTGGTTGATGTGGAGCTCCATAGGAACTCTCTTGGGGAGGACTTCATCCCTCAGCCCTCTTCCTCCAAGGTGACTCACAGAGCAGCCAGCCCCCCAATGGGCGCCTCCCTGCCCCAGAGTTATGGACGCTCCAGTTCTCCAGTCCCACACGATGCCAGTGTGGATAAAGGTACGCACACAGAAACATTGAAGAAAAGTGAAGGGGCCCTTTTGACTTCTTGACCCCTAGTAACACTGGGGAGCAATATTTCACAAGTGTGTCCCATTTTGTTTTTGTCTCACATGAAAACCCACATAGACAAGCAGTCCTGATGCTGCTTTGAAGCGGCTTTGTTGTGGTACAAAAAGAAACACACCTTTGCAAAAGTAAAGGCATTAAGAACATGACTGCTGGCTAGCAGTTCTAGATTCAAGCAATGCTGGATTTTAAATCGGCTTTGCGAATGTTTTACGAGCAATATCTTTAATGCATTATTGAACATGTTTGTTAAAGGTAAGTTTGAGAAACCGGCTCGAGATACACTTTTTGTTATATTCCATGGAATGCTCTTAACATCCCGATAGCAATGAATATCTTAAGTGCTTTGACAAAAAATGTCATCAGTGGAAGCCGTAGTATTGTAAAAATCACGACCAAAAAGCCCGGCTAAAATAACTGGATGGCCGACCTGCCTGTCAGCCTTCCATCTGTGCACAAACTTATCTCGTGCCCTCATTGGTCATGTGCGTGTTCGTGTGTGTTGGAGGAGGGGCTCTGTGAGGAAGTGGCAGATTTTTTCCGGTTGTGTATTTTCAAATTCTAGCGCACTCGAGCTGGTTTCTCCAAAATGACCTACCCCACCTTTAAGCCTCAAGGATACACATAAATCGATTTGGTGAGAAACTGAATGTGAACATAACAAATGTTATCTACAAACTCCACAGACTAACTTTATCATCTCCATCTGCCTGTTGGTGGATATTGGACTGTTGTAGACACTCTCCACACCCACTCTCTATAGGTTGCATATCTTAACTCCAGTTGGGATTGAAATGGACTATAAATTAAAAAAAACCTCTCTTCTAGGTTTCATCAAAGCGGAGATGGGCAGGTCTGCAGGCGGCCATAGCTCCGGCCTCACCGCTGGTGAACGCACCCCAACCCGACCCAAAGTTGCAGACAGGATCACACTGGGTACCCATGGCAACTCTGCCTTCCAGCCCATCACTGCCAGCTGTAAGATTGTCCCTCAAGGACAGACGCCAAGTCCTGCTGAGTCTCCGGGGAAATCGTTCCAACCAATCACCATGAGCTGTAAAATAGTTTCAGGTAAATGTCTCCACCCAGTGGCCATATGACAAAGTTAATTAAGATATTTGTACAGCCTAACATGTCGCATAACAACCTAATTTGAGTTTTTATGCTGAGAAAGTACCAATACCATCAGGAGACGCTGACAGAAAACACTTCACTGTCTTGATATTAGGCTTGTTAGAGTAACCATATTCACACGACTGATCCGTCTCATGTATTTCGCACAATTTGCTCCTGGCATTGATGCTTATTCTTCACTCGGTGGATTTATTTCAAATGGAACTCTTGAGAGATCAAGACTTGAGTTCCACTAGTTCCAAATTTGCTGTTCAATCTGTATCCTTAAATCTAAACCAGTTTCACTTTAACAAAATGAATTGGGTCACCGTCTAGCAGTGACGCAAGGATCCTCACCAGTGGCACCAAGAGGAAATGAATAGGCATCATTTCCATGTTCATTTGATTTGTTATTAACATCCCAAATATTCATCTCATAGCCTGTGAACTCTCTCCCCCACAGGTTCTCCCATCTCCACCCCGAGCCACTCCCCACTGCCTCGCACCCCCATCACCTCCACCCCTGTCCACAGCAAGCAGGGCTCTTCATCAGTCCTCAATAACCCTTACATCATTGTTGACAAGCCCGGCCAGGTGATCGGCATGGCTTCCTCATCCGCCGCCTCCACAGGTACACACCTCCCACTCGCTGCCGCTTGAAATCGGAAGTGGACCTGCAGCGAAATAGTGGAGCGGTGTCTGAGCCCCCCACACAGGATATCAAAATGTACTTTAGAGCAGAACACATGAAGAACCCTCATGGCTCTCCCTTACTCTTTGTCTGTTTCTCTCTTTATTTCTTGCTTGTCCTCTTTCCTTTTATGTCTTTCTCTTTTTCTGTGTCTCTCTCTCTTGTTCTCGTTTTGCACTCAAACTATGACGTGTGGTGAGCCAGCAGGAGGGTTGCTGGATGAGAGGTTACCATGGCGACTGGGCTGATGGGTTTCATGGCCAGATTTTAAGGATGAGACCCATCGCTCACGTCAAGTTCAGTATTTGTTTGTGTATCTGTATTTCCGCATAAACAAGATGATGCAAAGTGCAATTTGTCCGATGAATGCCATTGTGCTCTCTATTCGTGTTTCACCCCATTACGGAGTTACATCCTCAAGGCTTTTGCATTTACTTCCTCATCAGAAACTCCGTTCATATGCTACTTAGAAGCTCTTTACCCCAGATTGCTCACTCTTTCTCGCCCACTCAGCCAATCCCACTCCTCCTCCACAAATGCACAGTGCCAATAAGAAATGTTTTATCAAGCTGGATGATGTGGGTGTTGTGGCTGATTCACCAATCCTGGGAGAAAACAGATTTAATGCAGTAGGCATGAGACACAACTTGGCTGGTCGGTTTCAACACCCCCGATGAGTAACCCTGACAGGGAACTGTCACCTCGCCACACGAGGCCCGTGATATCTGTGGAAAGGATGGCAGGAACTGCAGTGAACCATCACCTGTGCACTCATCTCCTCCATGACTTATTCTGTGTGTTAATGTGTTCTGCAGGAAGCCCCTCAGCCAAACAGTCTGTGGCCCAAGGCGCTCGCTCTCCAGCCCCCAAACTTCACTCCGGCACCTTCCTCTCATCAGGGGTGAAGGTGAGTTGGTCAATGGTGTCACGCTTTAACAAAGCTAAAACGTCTCTGTTCCAAAAAATGTGCCGGTCTGTCCCTGTGGTATCTGTTTCTTTAAGGGAGGTATTAATAGTAGGACAGAGCTATCTTCGGCAGATGTGAGTGCCTTGGCAAGCTATTTAAATGGGACATCACTCTAAAGATAGGAGGGGGTGTGGGGAGCTTTGCAGGGAGAATTGCCTGGTTCTGTTTCGCTCGCTGTCAATACCCCGCTGTAAAATCCTCCCACTCCCACATGCTCATTATCCCGTCACAACCTTTAAAGAATTAAATATAATTTCCCTTAAAAATTCATTTTGATCACAGAGATTGCTCAGAAATGACATTCTTCTCTGTCATAGGCTCCTGCTGTGGTACTAAAGGCCAGGGCCGATAGGAACAGATGGAGAATACAAAAAAATGTTCTTGATGAATAAATGATGATACTGATTTTCAAAAATATGTTTTAGGAAACATATCTCCTCACTGCTCTGCGTCTGTTGCCTTTAGGGAAAGAATAAGGGGGTCGTGATTTTACAAATGGTTTCATGAATCACTAAATGATCCTTTTTGGTTCGATAACAGCTACTACATCTATAACTGGTTTTGGTTTTAGGGCTGTTTTATTCCTTTGCTTCTTGTTCACTCAATGTTTTTGCAGGTTATTATTAAGCAGGAGCCAGGGGAAGTTTCGACACAGCAGCAGCAGATGGTTTCCACAGTAACCAGCCAGCAGCAGCCTGCCGCTACAGCAGCACACCAGTTTGTCGCAGTGAAGGGAGGTCACATGATCTCCATGTCGGCCCAGAAACAAACAGGAGGGGCCACGGGGACCACAACTGGCAAGGTCGGACCCTTGCATATACACACACACGATCACATGTCAATCATTTCTATATTAATAGTGATATGCAACAGTAACATTTTCTTCAAAACTTTTCTTTTGTTTCTAGATGTTAGGCATCCCAGTTAGCTCTACGCTCCAGTCTGCAGTCAAACAGGTAGCTATCAGCAGTGGACAAATTCTGGTCGCCAAAGGCAACCCTTCTGTATCCAAGGTGATGGGTGGGAAGCAGGTTTTGGCTCAGGGTCTCGCTAAAGCCATCGTCAGCGGAGCCAGTGGCCTCTCTGGACAGCAGGCGGCTGCCAAGGCGACCGGGGGGTCAAGTGGCAAGAGTGGAGGTCAGAGTTCACACACACACAGAGCAGGTCCATGTGACACTAAATCCTTGAAACAGTTGGATTTAAAGTCCCTGGATATCGAATGAACTGCTTGAAATAGTAATTAATAATAAGTAATACATCTCTATCTGACTGAATAGATTGCTCTTTAGATAAAGAAATAAAACAAGTCTGATAATGGCTTTTGCTTTTCAGACAACGTTGGTCTTAAGAATCACAATTAATGTACAATTATCATAACAATAAAAATAAAATAGCATATACACATTTAATTGAGTTTGAAACAAAGTCACTATTGCGCAGCAAATTATAATTACAATTTTTGGGGGCATACACAACTAAATAAAAATATATATGATGAAATAACAAACAAAAAGTCAAATTTGAAAGACTAAAAAAAGAAAGAATTATGAGGTGAAATAATTTTGGACTCAATGGTACTGCGTCTGTAGTGAGAACATACACACAGACGCCTGTAGTAAACATACACTTTTACTTGGACAGAAGTCACATTTATGTTTAGCCAAAGACATTTTATTCATATTTTTACATGTGCAATATTGTTTTCTTTTTCTCTGCTGTCCTTAGTGATGGCTACTCTTCAGCTGCCAGCCAACAACCTGGCTAATCTGGCCAACCTGCCTCCAGGCACCAAGCTCTACCTGACCACCAACAGTAAGAACCCGTCGGGGAAGGGGAAGCTGCTCCTCATCCCACAGGGAGCCATCCTGCGAGCCTCCAGCGCAGGTGAGACATGCTATAATGACCCTTGAAATGCAGACATTGGCTAAAGAACTCTGTTAATAGTTATTTACCAACGCCCTCTGCTGCTGCTGCTCGATTCTAGTTTTCAGTCACTTACTTATTAACACACTCCTGTCCAGCTCTTGGGAGCTGTTCAGGACCAGGGAAATATTCTCTTTCACTTTTAGTAGAATGTCTTTTTGAAGTTGCCACCTTCTAAAATACAAATCTGTGACACGCAGCAAAATGCATAACATAACCAAGCAGATATTGTATTATTTAGAAATAATACCACCTCCACTTTAAAAAGTTGGGGCTTAGGTTATATAGTAAGGAATTTCTAAGTGAGTTAAGAAAGCCTGAACATAGTTGCTATTTCAGCTGTTGTTTTGCACAACTCATTACTTCTTATAATATATTGCTCTCCTTCTGTGTCTTTTACATGGAAGTTTGAAATTGGTAGCTTTGGGAATTTTCTGGGATGAATTAGTATTGAATTAATATCTGGGGTTAACATCCGGACTAAATGACTTAAGCCCTGACTTTTCCTCTGTGCCTTAATTTGTAGAAAGCTGTCATAAAAATGTTACTGGTGTCAGTTATTATCAGGGTTCATACGGTCATTAAAAACCTGGAAAAGTCAAAATGCTAATTCCAGGCCCTGGAAAAGTCATGAAAATGTAACTAAAGTTGCATCAAATATAATTTATATTTTATCTAATCGCCGAAATAGTAATACTATAATGATAATAAATACTGTAAGTTATTTGTTTTACAACATGTTTCATATGCAGACCTTATTTTCCTGTTCCATGTTATAATAAACCATTTTCAGTGGTACCGCTAGGAAAGAGTCATTTTTTTTGGTCATGGAAAATTAGGTAAAGGTCATGGAAAAGTCATGGAAAATCCTTGGTGAAAAAGTGTATGAACCCTGTATTATACATTTTGGGAAAAGTAAGAAACCCACTTCTCTAAGATGTGAAGCATGCTGGTGGCAGTTACAGCGTGTGGCTGCTACACTTCCTTCTGGACAGTGAGTCAGCCCTAGTCATCTTTTTCTCTCTGCTGTTTATTGAATGCATTCTGCGAGCCACAATCCCTCACACGGCACACTTTCTGTCAAATCGCAATGAGATTAAAGAGATTAAGCAGCGCCCTGTATGTCATTCTAAAAAATGTCACAGTACAGCTCTGCTCAGAATCATCTGTCCCGGTACAATAATACTTTTTGTAAATAACACAAATGATTGAATAGAGGATGAGCTGCAGTTATGGATGAAGAATAACAGGATTGTGCATCAGATTTTGGGCTGATGTGTATGTGGCTGAATGTAATTTAGGTCAGCAGTCCCAGAGCAGCTCATCGACGGGCGCTGGGGGCTCTCAGACCTCCTCCTCCTCCTCTTCATCATCCAGCAGTCTGCCTTCCAACCTCTCCTACACGTCCTACATCCTCAAACAGACCCCACAGGTGGGTGGAAATGCTCTAAAACAAACCTTAGAGAGATGCTTACTCTGGCATAAACAACATCTATTTTGATGTCTTTTCTTTTGTTGTGGATTCTGAATTATTTTTTTTTGTATTTATGTTCTGGCATATTTTGAGCAGAGTTTGAACTGCTTCATTAAAATCTGAAGGAAACTGAAGTTGATTTGCACATTCAGTATTCATCACCACAGATCTTATATTTGATGTCTTTATGGCACGGCAGGACTTGCATGCACAGTCTGCAGAGAGCTTTCTTTCCCTCTGTGAATCCTGATTTTTGTATCCTAGTATGGAGGTTGAGCCTGATGTGTTCCTAATGAGAGACATTCATTATAGCAGCATTGATCCTGCAGTCAGCTTTAGAACACTGCTGGCTGTGCATTTAGCCAGCAGAATACAATGAAGTTGCCAGAAAAGGTTTCCACTTACATTTAAAGTAACAAATCTGGACTATGTTTCCTAATAATGATCAATCTTCAGGGTTAAAAGTGTTTTCTAGGTGTGATATCTACAAGTGTTCAGATACACACAAACACACACACTCCAGTTAAGAGCTAAAAGGATAATGCATTGATTTTTTGGAAGGCTAGTTTAATTTCCTGTAAGCTTTTAGGGTAGTTGATGTCATAGATGCATTTTAGATGCTAGGAATCGTCATCCCCTGCACATTATGAAAATGTACCCTTATTGACTGCACAGTATAAATGGGGTTACATGTTTATCTTAGCTTTAAGACTGGTTCATAAAAGACTAACTAAAAGTGTGTTAGTGCTGAGTGGGTCACATTAACACCATGACAATGCCTTGACTTTGAATGCAAAGTGATATGATGTTGGATTTCTACCCATTCCCTAACTCTGCGTATCCACAGGGCACGTTTCTGGTGGGCCAGCCAGCACAGGGTTCAGGGAAGCAGGGGGGTTCCAGTTCAGCAGGCCATGCAGCATCATCTCCAGCAAATGTTACCCAGCAGGCCATCCGGGTGACAGCGGGACAGAAGGCTGCTATCCTGGCTCAGGTCAGTAAGGCTAATGAAACTGAGCGCAGCACTGATCCTCCACAATGTCTGATCCTAAGGGAAGCTGCTGTACTCACTACTTATTCACAATTCTTATAATAAGACCATTATAATTTGATTACTTTTTAAAAAACATTTTATTCTGTATGATTTGAGTTTTTTATGAATTGTCTTAAACGTGCATTAACCCTATCACACACTGTAGGATATTAACATGCACATTTTATCTGACCCTTTTATGGATGACTTTACATTAAAACCTTACTTTTTTGCCTTGTAAAAATATCTTACTGCTGGTTCCAGAATTCTGGTATTAGAAGTAGCACTCCCACTGTGCTAATTCATCTTTTGCCACTTTACTTGCTTCCTCTCCATTTAATTATGTTCACTGTTGTGGATTGGAATTGAATGGCAGCTCCTGTTCAACATTGTGATTGTAATGATTGACAGGTGGTGGGCGGCTCCCAGGGTGCCCAGGTGAAGTTGTCCGACGGCTCTGTTAAGACGGTCACCGCGGCAGCAGCAGGCCACTTGTCCAAGCCCGGGACGACCACACTGAGGATGACAGGCGGAGTCATCACTGCCGCCTCCTCCACCCCCGGCCCCGTCAGCGCCGCAGCAGCCGGTCAACAACAGGCTAGTTCCCCAGTCGTCATATTCTTCCATTTTATTCTGTCTGACAGTTGCTTCTTTTTCAAAGTCATTGCAAACCAAAGGGCTGTTACCTTCAAAATGTTAGATGTTTTTTTTTGTTTATGCTGGCAAACTGGTTGTTTATGTTTCCAATAACTTAGATATTGGTACATTTCCACCAAATCCAGTTTGATTTAAAACATTTGATATATTTCCCACAAAAATAATCGTTATGAAAGTTTTTTTTCGGTGAACAGGGAATTTATTTCATTGTGATGAAGGATGCTATTGCAGATGAATAGACCGAGTTCATACAATGTACTTTTTATGCTTTTACACAAGTGAGAGATACATGTTCTAGTGGTTTTCCACTGCAATTGAAATAGATGGATAACAGGAGTGACACAGTGTGAGTGCAGTAGCAAGGAGTGTTGTATTTGTCAGTTAGTTGAGATGTGTGAAGAGCCCTGCACGGTACATCAGCATTGGTGTGTTTGGGTGATTATGACTTCAGAGTCTGTGGCCAGGCCTCATTAACTCGGAGAATGGAAAGACACACAAATACTTCTTACGGCCCGTCCACACAGCGGCGTGCGTTGAAGCTTCCAACGCTTCTGCCCATTCACTTTGAATGGGGTGACGTCACTTTTAGCCGAACTGCATTTTGGGAAGTGACGTGGAGCGTTGCTGGTGTAGCTGGCGTAAAAAGTTGAGCAATGTTCAACTTTTGACGCCTCGACGGAGGCGTCAGCCAATGAAATCCCGTTTATGCAAATCTGCCAGTATAAGCACTAGCCAATAAAACCGCGTGTATGCTGGGATAGACTACGCAGGTCATTTCCTCATATTCAAAAAAATGTAATTCATTATAGCGGTAGTGAATCACCCGGTGCTGTATCATTCTCTGTTCATCTACCGGGATACAAACCGGAGGAGCGAGGCATGGAGGGAGGTGGCAGAGACAGTGGATGAAACTGGTAGGTTTTCGCCTGTTTGGGGATTTTATATCCAGTTTACTTCGTTTTAACATTGCTATTGCTTTGTATGTCGGGGGCGGGAGATTCATGTGGTTGGTTGTTGGTCGCGTTGCTCGCAAAAAACCCCCAAGCTTCAGACACGCCCAGCTTCAAGCGTCAACGCACGCTGCTGTGTGGACGCTCCGTAAGAGGCTCCAACAAGCAAAATAAAATATGTAACAGTATGATACAGAGAAAAACACTAAATGCCCAGAAGATGTTGACGCAAATACAAAAGAGGGGTACATCACTGCTGTTCCTGTTTTGGAAAAACTGCCCTTTCAGGACTGTTAATTGAATCATGAGGATTCTTCGTCAGAGAAATTGACTCTTTTGTCTCTGCGAATACCATAAAACCAGTGACCTGATCGGCACATCTCACTCTGAGAGCTGCACTGTACCCAAAGTCCTGCCACAGTCAAATACGTTTCCCAGCACGTCTCATCTGCCCTTCTAAAAACCAATGTGTATTTTCAAACTGTTCCCACAATAACAACTATCATACATATCTACACATTCTCTGTGATGTAACTGCAGAAGCGATGAGACGTGTCACCCCATAAAGTGTTTATTTAAGTTAAAACTCCTTAACTGTCTTTTTAGCTTAACTCACACACACATCGATAGAGGTCAAAATGACAGAAAACAAGTGTTTGTGTTTACTTCCGGGCTGACAGCTGTGTTTCTGTGTGTGCAGGCTGCCGATGGCGGGAAACCTGCCTCTCAGCATCACTCGCTCCTGGTGGCAGCCAATCAAGCGGCAGTGATCAATGCAGCTAAGAGCGCTGCAGCAGCTGCGGCCGCTGGAGGCAGCCTGTCCAAGGCGGCCGTGGCCTCGCTGGTCAAGGGAGCCGGAAACTCTGCCGCCATGACGAAAAGTGCTGCAGGCTCAACTGGAGCTTTAGTTACTGTGGCCAAAGGCATTACCAACATGCCTGTGGTCAGCATGTCCAAGGGTGCAGGGGCGGGGACTGTGGGGGGTGTGCCCAAGAGCAGCGGCAAGTCATTGGTCAATGCCGCCTCGCTGGTCACCGGAATGGCAGCAGCAGGAGGAAAGACGGGTGCTACTCTCTCAGGTATGCATTTAGAGATGACCTTTCCAGTGTCTTTTAGGTCACGATCAGATTCTATACTTACATTTACTGAAACAATGAAATAATTAGTGTAGTTCAGCACAACTTTTATTAATTGGAATTTTGGCTGAACAGACGTTATAAATTGCTGTCCTTTCTTTTGGTTCTAAAAAAAAGTCTGTTTGAGTTAGCCAACTGTTACTAGCTCACTTAGTTGCAGAATATTGCATTTACAATTACAATTGATTTTAAAGTTTAAACCCCGCTTGTACATCTAACTCTGGGAGACAAAAAGATAGTTAGTAAAACTACTTTATTACAAATTAATCAAAACAATTTGGCCATGGATAAATCTGGATTGGTACCTGGAATTCCAATATAGGATCAGATCTGTCCCAACTTTATATAAATACTGTTTTTCTCATCTGTTAAATTATTTAAACAAACATATTTTGGGTCCAGCCGCATTGCTCCTCCTGTTGAATGTACTGTACTGTGCTCTGTCCAGGCATGCTGAAGATCCACTCTGGAGGCTCCAGCTCTCAGCAGACAGTCTTATCCATCCCTGCCAACCAGCTGAAGCAGCTGGGGGGGGGCGGTGGCTCTGGAGGGGTGCAGCCCATACTCATGCCTGTTGGGAAAGGTACGCCTGACACAGCCGTTTAAAACATTTGTTTAGCCAGCACAACACAACAGTCTGCCTCATCACTACTGTAGCTTAGGCCGACATTTTCTTATTACCAAAGATTGTATTGAAGGGTAGAACTCTGTTTACTCTGAATCTGTTCTTCGAGGGGATAAAAGGCAGTAGCGATGGCATTTGAATAAAACATGAAGCAGCGTTGACATTGATTTCTTTGTTGTTGTGCCACTTATTTGATCACAAGTGTCTGAAAAGCAAATATTGAAATAAAGCAAAGGATTCTTAGAGTGTAAGAGTATAAGTAGCCAGCAGAAGATTCATTCAGTTTCCATTCTATATGGTATACATCTATAATGTGTCATTCATCTTAGACTGAGGGTGTTTCTCAATGTCGAGTAAAGCTGCTCCGGAGCCACTATTTCAAGCATGCTACGTCATCGAGTTGTTTGGAGAAATTGAGGCTGCACATGTGTAGACCCCGCAGTCTTAAAATCCCCACAATGCTTTGCGCATGGACCAATTTCCCCAAATCTGTGAAGGAAAATGTAAGGCGGGGCCTCTCATATGACGCACACCTGCACACTTGCTCGCCTGTTCCACTCTTCGTTTTCCGAATGCCAGGAAGTATTCTTGCCTCGCTTCTGAAGCAAGTGACTCGTAAGACATGTGCTACCAAGCAAGCGTACTTGACATTGAGAAACACCCAGAGGCTCATACATCCACTGCAGATTCTCCTTTCTCTCTCTGCGGTAAACCATCTTCCTCTCCTCACATTTTTCATCCAACTCTTAAGTCCATTTACCTGATGGGCCATTGATCCATCCTGTGTGTGTGTGTTTCTTCTGTGTATAGTAATGTCTAAAGGCCCAGTCTCCACTACTCCCTCCTCCTCCTCCACCCCTGGAGCAGTTGGAGCCTCCCCAAGTCCTGGCAGACAGGCACCCCCCTCCCTTGCCCTGCCTCTGGCACAAGGTGAGAGGGGTCCATCCCCACTCCCCTCCCTCACTCCTTTATTCCCACCTCCATTTTCTACCATTCTATCTAAACATTGGAAAGAAAAGACAATACAGTACCGAGTTTTGGTACAATTTTAAACTAGTGCCTCGTTTTTTTTTTATCAATACAACTCATTGATAGAGGTCAGACATTGCTGTACTAACTCCCAGCAACTGTATTGATCACACACCTAATCTCCCACACACCCTTTACGTCAGCTGCTATAAAACAAGTTCACTCACACACAAGTTCATCTACAAAACTACAATCTAAAGGAGCCCATTAGAAAACATCAACAGGCTTTCTACAAAAATGACTACCCAACTCACATAATGAGTGAACACAGAACATTTAAGGAGTGCTTATATTCTCTTAATGGCTTCATACATTTCTAAAATATAGTCCTTTTAGTTGGTTCCAATGTTCAGGATTCAGGGAGATACCTTCCTCCTCCGGCTTCATCTCCCCACCCGAGTTCATCCAGTACTCTACTACAACAACAACAACAACAACAAATATATGTCTCTCCTCAAATATACAAGTGTGCAATTGTTTAATTCAATCTCTGTCTCACACTTGCTTTTCCGCTGTGTCTCTCTTCCTCCACAGTGAAGACTGAGCCCGGCGCCGGCACAGCTGTCACAGCTGCTCCGTCTCCCCCAGCGACCGCTCCTGTCCCCACCTCTGCAGCTACGATAGTCAAACAGGAGCAAGGGGCGGAAACCTCTGCTCACGAACTCATCAAGTGAGTGCACGAGGAGTCACGATGCAACCCTGACTTACAGCGCCTGAACTGATTCTCAGAGGCGTTGATCATTTATGCTCTGTTAACAGGAAAGGTGTGAGTGAAGAAACACATTTATTTAAGCACCCAAACTCACACTGAGTCATCCAGAGGGCAACTGTGCTCGGATATATAAATGTATTTCATCACTTAAAGCAACATCAACGTAAGATTCTGAATGTTTGCGACTTAGCGCTGATACAGATTCAGAGTGCAATTCACTTGCACTGCTGTCGTAAATATGGACGGGTATAGCATTACACCTGCATTTGCTATCATTAAACTACTTACAAATACTAGAGAGTTGACAACTTTGAAAATAATGCAGAACATCAAGCAAGTGGAACAACATCAGATAAGCCAGTTAATCTTTCTCACAATTCCTTAGAGCAGGGATTTCCAAACTTCTTTTCACTGAGGGCCAAATATAGGAAGGGCTGGGCCCCTCACTAGAGGTGTATTGGCTCATAAGGTAAGTTATAAGTCAGCAAAATCAATCAAATGTAGGTCAATTATGCTTGATACTTGAACATTAAGAAACACACCAGCCTACATCACAGCTCTCCAGAGGGTTTACTTTAGTGTGTTGGCAGCTCATTCCTTCAAACTGAAGCCTCATATTGCTTATAAAAAGAGGACATATGAAGGGTAGATTTCAAGCTTCTCATGTAATGAAGTTATTGGGCTTTTTTTGTATCAACTTAGATTTGTTGAACTTATTTGAATTGACTACATTTATTTGAAAAGTGGGCCTTTTAACACATGCAGACTTTGTAATATGTTTTCATTTTGTGAGCCATATTTCATTATGCTTTTGGAATTAGCTGAGGGCTGTTTCAAAATGGACAATTTGGACACCCCTGAACCCCGCTCCAGTTTCCACTCACCTGATTCCTGTTCTAGCGAAATTGACACAATGTTGCTTTAAGTGTTTTTTTGTGTAACAATTTCTCCATTGCACTGAATACCTTCTGGTTGTATATCTGACTCTCGTGCTCTCTCTCTCAGCACTGAGCACATAGAGACGCTGATGCAGCTGCTGACAGCCGTGGTGAAGAAGTTCCCTCTTATAGTGCCCGATAAGAGTAAGTGAGCCTGCTTTCTGTTTGGTCTGCTTAAAAACCAGCTCCATATATTAAATCAGACTGAAAGCCTGTGGGTTTTTTCAAGCTTTGTAATGCTTTGTTTGTTTGTTTAGCCGAAGACTCCCATCCATTCTGTGCCTCCTCAACAGAACAGTATTATTCCTGGACTATTGGCAAGCGCAGAGCATCAGAGGTGACTTTCTCTTGTTGTTTTTGAATGATTGATGCTGTAGGTTTTCAGTGACTTTGAGTTCAAATAACGCCTCAGTGGAGTCAAACTGAAAAACCATGCAAACTACAGCTGCGATTATTAGTCAATAGAACATTTGTTGTCATGTTGGGCTTACCTTTTTCCCTTTCACTATTTTCTGGCATTTTATAGACTGTATTTCCTAGACTCATTAATATCTCAGAGCACTGACTTAATAGCAGTTGCTCTCCAGTTTCCATGGTGGGGGTGTCTATAATGCCAGGCTTAATTTGCATTCTTTGCAGTTTTGTTCTCTGTGTAATCTGTCTTGGTGCTCGGTGCTGGGACCCTGACTCAGCAATCTTTGTGCTTACCTCATGGCTTCCTATCTACCCGGTCAGATGTGTATCTCTGCCTGTTGTGTCCCTTCATCTCTTTCTAATGGGTTCATCAATAGCTCATGCAGGCCAGTCCATGTGTTAGCTGTCTGTTCTCTTTCTCTACAACTATAAAAGGCTCAGACTGGATATTTATATCTACGGGGCGCTAATTTACTAAAGGGCCAGGGGACTTGAAGCAAATCATAAGACAAGGCCAGGGGAGGATCTGTCACAGAGAGTTAAATAATGTAAAACTGTGAATTGTGTCAGCTTTTTGCGTTATGTACAGTATAGAGGCTAAGCCAACGCTTCAAGCCTCTGAGGATCCGCTAACTTGACGTTATTGACGCACACATACCTTGCCAGGTGAACAAAAGTCCGATACAAAGTTTTCAGTGAAATACAGTCCATTTATTTCCTTTTACTGGTGTCCATTTAACTTGCTTCATTTTTCCATTTACCATACACAATATTACGGTTCACACAATACCCGTGTTTGCGTGTGTGTGTTCTCCGTGTGTGGTCGAAAACTTTTCCCGGCGGAACCTGAATCCACAAACATTGGTTCCTACCTTTATACCCACAGTGTTAATTAGCTCCTACATACAGTTTTTCCTAATAGATGTGTGTGTGTGTGTGTGTGTGTGTGTGTGTGTGTGTGTGTGTGTGTGTGTGTGTGTGTGTGTGTGTGTGTGTGTGTGTGTGTGTGTGTGTGTGTGTGTGTGTGTGTGTGTGTGTGTGTGTGTGTGTGTGTGTGTGTGTGTGTGTGTGTGTGTGTGTGTGTGTGTGTGTGTGTGTGTGTGTGTGTGTGTGTGTGTGTGTGTGTGTGTGTGTGTGTGTGTGTGTGTGTGTGTGTGTGTGTGTGTGTGTGTGTGTGTGTGTGTGTGTGTGTGTGTGTGTGTGTGTGTGTGTGTGTGTGTGTGTGTGTGTGTGTGTAGCTTCAGCGGGCGGTGGCAGTAAAGCGGCTGGTCCAGGATGTGTTGGACCGCTCGCCCCGCCTGCAGGCCCTCACCCCCCCAAAGACCAGAGAGGTGGTGCAGTGGTGCCGGCAGAGGGGCTACACGCCGCCTGACCTCGAGCCCCAACGCAAGAACGACGACGAGTCCATCGAGGACATCCTCACGCAGATAGACAACGAGCCCGGTGAGTTTGTGTTTGTTTTGGGGGAATAGATTTCACGGTTTTCAATCAGCTCAGAGTGGATCAATATTCTCCCTTCAGTGTTGCATGTGTGGGCGTAGTGCTTCTGCAGATACCACTCAGTTCAGTAATGTGTTGGCAGTCCAGTAGTGTGTGAGGGCGGGCGGTGTGCAGCCTCACTGTTTTTGTTCAGGCGTCTTTTATTCAGAAAGAATTCTCATTAATTCTGTCTTTTGTCTGTAAAGGGTGAGAGACAAGCTGCTTAGCTCAGTGAGTCACACACCGCCTGAGCCAGACAATATGATAATCTGTGTTTGTGTTTTCCTCGTCCTCCTTCATGCACAAATGTCTTGATTTTTAATTATTGCATTGTTTGACCAGTTTAACGAGCCACAATTGCACAAAAGTTCTCTTAAAGGTCTCCTATCATGCAAAATGCACTTTTTGATGTATTTTGTACATGAATATGTGTGTCAGTAGACTCACAAAGTGTCCGGAAATACAACCCTCTCTCTTTTCCTCCGTACCGAAATCTCTAAAAACGGGGGTACAACGGAGCCGATCTAGATTCGCTGCTACTATCAGAAATGTCGCTATCAGAAACGATGCGTGATGCGTTTTGGAAGTAATTTAGTCTTTGTTCACATTAGCAAGCATCGCTAACACTCAGAGCTAACCTGTACTGGAGAGAGTATGTATAAAAAAAGCAGGATATAAAAGGAACTCACCTTGTGGTAAACCTGTGAGAGAAAAAGCCGTTGAGCTCCACACTGTTTCAGAAATAATCCTTGATGTGGTTTGGAACATAATATGGCGTTTAATCACGGCAACGTTTAGCTGAGTATCTGGGTAGAATTCTCCTGCATGAGCTCTCGTCTCGGCTCTCTATGTCCTCTCTATATATTTCTAAGACCTATAATATATGCCTAAACATATTATAATAGGACACCTTTTAATATGTATCTTTTAAACACACAGCAAGCCACTAAGTGAATCACCAATGCTGTTACCGTTTGTGAACTGGTGTGTTAAATGTGAATGTGACTCGCTCCGCAGAGTGCCCGACGACCCTGAGCAGCTGTGAGGAGCTGGTGCTGCGGCTGGAGCAGATGCAGGCTCTGCTGAAGACTGAGCCGGAGGAGGCAGACGACAGGATAGTGGACATCGTCACTGTGACCCCCCCATGCCAGAAACTAAAGGTCAAAGAAGAGGAGCAAGAGGCTGATGCTGAGCCCAAGTTCTTCCTGGGGCCATGCATGTCTGCTCAGTTTGTGGGTGACACAGCACAGCAGGTCAGGAAGCTCTCTTTGGAAAGGGAAAATGCTTTGATGGTTTAACCAATACAATCCTGTTGTTGTGTTGCTTCTATTCACTGATGTTACAGTTAGAAGAAGCGGCACAACTGTCTCCATTTTTATATAATGTCTCCTCACTCTCTCTCAGATCGGGGTGAACTTCCAGCCAGTCGAGGTGGAGAAGAATGTGTATGCTCCAGTTGTTGAAGCCATGATTCTGAAGGTCAGTCACTATACAGGCCAGAACAGAGAAACAAAGTTGCCATTTCCAGCAGCATAACGTTACCTTCACATACCCTTGAGTAGAATAATGAATACTCTATATAGGAGATGTTCCCCTGCACATTATTGCTTGTTTGATCTTGTACTGTACGAGAGAGTGGGTCGCTTTGGGACTAATGGTGTGTGTGTGTGTGTCTCTGCAGGCTACTGAACAGTTTGCCAGTGACATCCTGAGAGAAGCTCTGGCTGGGGCGTTCGCCAAATCCCCTCAGAACAGGTCAGCCGGTTTTTTTTTTTCTCTCGGTCTCTATAATGCAACCTGCCTAATGCTCCGTTTTTCACATGTATTCGTTTTATCCAGGGCTTGCCCAAGCAACCAGTTTGCTACTACTTATTCCAAACGTATCCATACCAGGAAATATCTATAAATAGTATTGCATGAATAGATATTTTATCATAACTGTTTAAAACAGAATATACAGAAACCTAAATTAAGTAATGTAAACGGAAGTAAAAAAGATTGAGTAGCTGTTTTGGCCTGAATGAGATCACCTACTGAAGAGATCTGAAATTATATTGACTATTCAGTTATGCTAGGGATATTCTAGGTACTAAAAAGCAACAAACGGCTCAAGGTTAAATACATTTCTGGCATTTTCCAAACAGCAGATTGTGTGTAATGCTCTGTAGTAAACCTGGAAACATCTGCCACTTTCATGACCAGTTCACCTACAGGAACCAGGGAAATGTGCATGATGTCAGATAACAGGGCACTTTACTAATAAGAGACCTGAAAATGCATTGATTCATATCTTATTATATAACAGTCATAAAGCAGTGATAACACATGTCTCCTGTGTGTTGCGCCATGTTTAAATGACCTTGGTGTTTTGCAGGGCTCCGAGAGAGATCACAGCCATGAACATCCACCAGGCGGTCAGTAGCGTCCCCACCTGTGACTTCCTCACCAACACACACATGGGTTACCTGTCCAAGGACAATTGAGGCATAACAAGAAGACATTGACTGGTAACCGACCCCTACAGGGATGTGAGGACTGTTCGACCTCCTGCTTATGACGGAGAGACTCTTTGAAGTGCGTGAACATTCACTTCTGGATGTAGTCCTGTTGCCTCAGGTTGCGCAGTAATAACTAATGTACTGTATTCATTAACTTAATTACAGAAGGACCCAGCTTGCTCCTCACAGCAGCCGAATAACAATTTCTAACACTCTTGTATCATTTTAGTCCTAATGTACCAGAAGCAGCGTCGTGGGACTGGCGTCATTTGATTTTGAGAGGCTGTTGTGCGCTAGCTTACCTCATAACAAGATTATTTTAATGATGAAGTGTTTCCTACTAGACAACCACCTAGTCAGCAGGGGAAATGAAGCCTGAGTGACTTACAAAAAAAACAAAACCTCATCAGACAGCTGTCCCCCCCTTGATTCTTCACCCTGCTCACAGGTTCAGTTAACAGCGGAGGTGAAGCACAGATTCACAGCGGGTTGTAAACACTAATGAACATCTGGGTATTAGAGTTTCCATCAATCAAGTTGATAGTAATGTCTGGTGGGCAAAACAAGGATTTTATTCCAAAAGTGTCGTTGCTACAGCAACTGTCTGCGAACATCCTTTGTTGTGTTTCAGTGTCACCTGCCAGCTGAATTCTGGCTCTTACAATACCGCTGTTTTTAAGGGTCCACGAGAAGAGGTAACTGATTCATGTTTCTTATATTTAAGTTGCAGCGTTTTATGAAGGGTTATAAAAAAAAAAACATGTCTGACTCTTAACAAGACAAAGTCTAATGAACAAAACATGTCATACATATCTTAATATGTATCTACTCCCCCTTAAAAATAGGTTCAGTTGAAAGTGCTTTTAAGTGTTCTGTTTGGCAACCATAATCATGTGATGTACACAGTATGACCAATTTGAAATAGATGGTGTTTTCAAATCCTGTTTTATTTTTTTATCCAATAACAATAACTGCGAACAGTAATGCCCTAACAGTAGTGAGTGTGTGTATGAATATGTGCGTATAGTGGATGTAGTCGTCACAAAAGTGAATGCATTTGATGGTAAGTGAGTGCGCTGTGTGTGTTTTGTGGGCTGATGTAGTGTTGGTAAATCTGTTTGATGTGGAGCTTTGCATTATGTTAATGTGAGGATGATTGGATGAGTGGAAGTGTTTGGCCTGAGTGGTTGTGATGCCTGTTCAACCAAATTAGTGTAGAAGGTTACCAAATGTTGTATTTTCATGTTTCAGTGCAAAACCAAAAATATAATCAATATTCTTGTAATAAAAAAGGAAAAACTTGACTCGTGTTGAACATTTTTGTTTGCTTTGGATCAGGATAGTTTGATTTTTCCTTACATTTTACAGAACATTTCATTTTTTATTCAAGTATGACACACGAAAACCCTTTCACTCCCACATTACCTGACCTTTGGTATAACAGTGGTTAACTGCAATCAGAACTCTATTCATACTTTTCGTTTAATAAGGGGTCCATGGTGTTTTTCAGGCCAAAGACCCCTTCACCTGAAAGAGACAGAGCAGGGACCCCTACTACTTATTTAAACTGGGCCTAAAAAAGAGCCGAGTGACATCTCATAGAAAGTGCTAATAACCTTATATTCTTTTATTGTAATTTCACTTACATCATTTTTTTCTTTAACAATAGATTTACAAAATAATAGACTGAACAATACTTTCTCAAAATGGTAAACTAACTAGGGAAATAAATAACTTGTTTTCTAGCAGAACACCAAAAGGGCAAGAAAGTACTCGTAAGCATACACACTTAGTGATGTCATTCGTTACTGTAGCAGACCCAACATTATGTACAACTAAAGGACAAATCAGCAGGTGCACACACACACACACACACACACACACACACACACACACACACACACACAGCAGCCAGTTTCTTGTGCATCTATAACCGCAAAAAAAACGTTCTAACATGCATATTATTTTTCATAGCAACAGGGGTCGTAGGAGTGTAAAAGGGTCTGTCTGTCTGTCTCCACTCGGGTCGTGGCACTGCAGCTCCACAGGATTCACAACATTATACATTCCCTTGCATAGATTCTTGTGTTGTGGAATGGACTCAAATCATTCCCCTTGATTTCTTAAAATGATCAAAGAGGAACGGTTGGAAATCGGAGCAGCTGTCAGATGTTGAAGACCCTCGGCCCGCTTTGAAAGAGAGCTGAAGAGTTTGGAGGGAACTTGGTCCTCACCAGATGATCCTGAGACATGGGCGAGAGACAGAGAGAGAGATGCAGGTATTACAGCAGCTATTAAGGTTATCAGAGACATTAAAGCAGAGAGGGCAGCAGCTGTGGTGCCTTCACTGGACCCATGAAATGAGAGGAGACTGCTTTTGACTGTGCTGTCAAGATGAATCAGGTCTACTGTCAGAGTGCTAGCAGTCCGGACTGTTGCTGTTTCCTGCTTAGTGCTGCTCAGTTCTGCTGATGGCAGCTCTTTTAAAACCCTGGCCAAAAAGTTGCCTTTAAATATGTTCTTTCTTTTTCTCTTCTTCTTCTGCTGTCCCGGCAGCACTTTGAATGTGACTTCACAGCTCAGTGGGTGGCAGGAAAGGCAGCTCATGTTGTTCGGCAAGTCGCTTTGGTGTGTGAGTGTATTCACCTCCTCCCCTCTCTCACACACACACACACACACACACACACACACACACACACACACTCCGGCTTTTCTGCTCTGTGTAGCAGCCAGGTCTGCCTCTCTCCTAAATTAGATTTGTGCCAAAGAAGACTGCATCCCTGTGCAACATTGCACTTTAACAGATAATCCATCAAATTGTGCTCTCCAGCTACACCCCCCCTCCCCCACTTCCCTCCCTTTCCCATTCTCTCATCACCTATCTTTCACATGCTGCATATCGTTCTTCTGTCGTCATCCTTTTCCCCCATAGCTTTATCTCTTTTCCCTCAACCTTCTCTTGCCTTTCCTCTGCTCTTTAACACAATTCTCTGCTCGCTCCCTGCCAGCTTGGAACAGACTCTCCCTCTGTAGTCCCAGGCAGCGTGGGAAAAGGGAAGAGGTCCAAGTGAAAGACAAGGGGAGAGAAAACAGAGAAAAAGCCCGGATTGGGGGATAGCTCGAGATTTAAAGCTATTGTGAGCAGCCTTTCCATCTCATCTGTGCACTGTGTTACTGCCTCACCAAAACACAGCACTGCTATGCATTGTGTTCAGAAGTTAAGCAGGGCAGCCAGTGAGCTTTAAGAATACAAACTTAAATCCAGGGGGCTGCTGCCATAAGCTGACTATGCAACAACCAAGAATGTAATAACAAGAGTTTCTTCTCTGCATGCTAAATGTGTTCACCATCCAGCGGTTTTGTGTTGCTCATCTCTGACACACACACACACACACACACGCACATGCACATGCACACATACACATACACACACACACACCACACACACACACACCGGATTAAAAAGCCCATCCTTGCAAATCTGTTTGCCTTGTATAGCAGATTCCGAAAACACACTTCTGTGCAGCGTGACAAGTGGGACAGAGCCGAGACTCAGGTTTAACAGACGTTCCTTCTCTCATGTGAGTGATCGCAGCAACCTCTCACTGGGGGGGGGGGGGGGGGGGGGGGGGGGTTCAATGAGTGCAAGAGAAAAGGTGTCTCATCATGAAAAGCGTGTCCTAATCACTCATTTGTCTGCTGGCTGTGTGTCATGAAATTAGAGATGGCTCTTATCCGTGGAGATGGATTTGAATGTGTTTTAGGTGGGGGAGCAAACAATTTGACAGATTGATTTGAGCAATAATGAGAATTTCATGGCTGCCCAACTCCTTTATCATTAAGAGCAGATTTATTCTGATTTCAGCAGCTTATTTGGTACTTAACCATTACATCTTTTAATGAATAGATACAGTCTGCATGCTCCACGCTAAATGGGGAAGCGTCGCCTGCTGGTGATAACACAGTTGGGTTTAGTGTATTTTACAGAATGGCATCACAAAGGGAGAATGCCCTCAGAGACAAATACCAGCAGAGTGCCATGACCCAGCGTAATGCATACTGGAGTGGGATGTGTAATGCTTGGTCAGACACCTCTGCGGGGGGCTGCTGAGTCAATAATGAGTCGGCAGTGTGTGGGCCTGTGGTGACCGGGGTGGATTATCTAAGTTCAACTTGATTTGCTGCCAGGCTGGTGTACTGGCAGATTGTGGTACAGCTGATGAAAAGGCACTGAAACTGCACATGTTTCAATGCCGTATCTGTATGTGTGTGCTTGGGGTTTAGTGTGTGTAATATTAAGTGCAGTTTGCACAGCTGATCACACTGCCAGCAGCACATCCCTTCTTAATGCCATGAACTCTCTCTCCAACTGGGCCGGTGTTATTAATAGAGCCTGTGTCCTACAATTGACATCTCTCAGTTCGAACTCTTCACCATCACACAGCATAATGAGGGACAAAAACGCTCAGCAGTAGTCATTATTTCAAAAAGAAATGTGCAAATAACCACTTAACTTTCTCTCTTCTGCATCATTATTGTCTAACCTCAGGAAGTTGCAGAAGTCCAATTCCCCCTTGATAAAACTCCAATGTATAACATTGTTATTTTAATTTCTTGTATTAATTTAAATTCAGTTATATCATCAGTCAAATTAATGTCTCTGACCTAATAAAACGGTTTCCAAAATGTCAGTTGCGAAGAAAAACAGCCATGTTTAAAGGTTTGAAACAATGCATTTTTTTAAGATAATGCAATTGTTTTTTTATGTTGTTTATGTAGCCTGTCTATGAAGGAACACACATTCTGAGATTGATTACTTTCACAGGCTTGTATTCTGCACATTGCTAAAATAAAATGTGTTAATCACATTTGTATTATTTCTTAGCTAAATGTTAATTGAGGCTTCAAAATGTTGGAACATGCCTTCAAAACATCCTCTAAAGTAGCCTGTAAACTTCCCCAGGTTCCTATAACTCCCAAATATCAAGGACATCATGACCTTAGTGTCGCTAGGACCCGCCAAACATAGATTTGTCCCACAAACACATGTTCTAACCCTTCAGTGTGAGATGTATTGCTACACAGTGTGCAGCAGAGAGACCAGACAGACCCGACCTAGACCAGATCCCCACTGGCAGATGGCGCCGTGATGTGTGGGCGGGAAGAGGGATGGCACTAAACCTCTGGAGATTCCCAAAATCTGTCTCACTTACTGTCACGCAAAACAGCTGACCTGAGCAACATCACAGGGAGGGGACGGAGGAAAGGGGGTCGTGTCCCCTCAGACAGTTTATCCTACGATAATCTGAAACAACCTGACTGAACTGATGAATATTCAGCATCCTGAGCAAATCCTCTTGCCCTGTTGAGTTATGCTTCTGTCCAACATCTGCTTCTTTCTGTCCCAGACCTCCTGCCTTTCCTGAGAGCAAAAGAACTGGGGCGAAATGTGAAATCGTGTGAATATTTGGTCGATTCTTTAACCTTTGACATTCTGCCCCTGGCCATATTAAGGACACTTTTTCAAAATAACTCAGTTACATTTCTTCAACATTATGTGTATTTTTACTATATTTTAGTATCGCTGCAGGTCCAAAAAAACATTGCCCGTTCATGATTTAGACTCCCATGTAGACCAATGTCTTTACACTTGTCTACAGGTTTCTTTGTTTTCTGACCAAAGTGTAACAAAATTAGAACTATTAGCCATTCACTTTTTGTTCTAATCAAGCCTTTTCTTTTTAGGTCAAAGTAATATGTGTAGCACCAACAGTCTGTTACCTAACAGAGCACATGGCCTGTTTAAACTGCTGGGTCACTTTGAGCTGCTTTAGGACAGGATGCTGTATCACTTTTCTGAAGCGCCCCATCAGCAACAGGCCACCAGGGAGACGGGAGAAGCTGAATTTAGGGAGGATGCTGCATGCTGCAATTCAAACCTGTAGCTCCTCCAATGAGCCCTTTGTACGTTGCATGGCTCCTCCACACAAACTGGCGGCCGCTTTTGCTTTAATATATCGTGAAAACACACAATTGTACTAACATTTCTGTCTTTGCTTACCTCTGCCTCGCTCAGGTGGAGGCTGGAGGGGGTGGGTGAACCACCAGCTGGCAGGGCAGTGGGGATGTGCTGGGGGCCACCAGCAGGGTGTACGTTGGGGGCAGCAGATGTGATATTTTGCTCCTTATGATGCAGCCCTATAGACGGGACGTCCCCACTGTAGGCAGCCTGGTAGCTAGTCTCACGTGGGACGTTAGTGGCCTCTGTCCCCGGGCTGGAGTACTGAGTTGAAGGATTTTTCCTCGCACTTTTGGCTGGTCTCACCCCGGTCCACTGCCTGTACTCTTGCCTGGAGGAAGAGGCAAAAGTTTGTCTGAGAGTAACTTAAAGGGTGATCATACCAGCTTCATACCTAAAGATAAGTTTATTTGTCATGGGGAGTGCATAATGCATATCGTGAAAAAAGTTGTCTTGTAAAGTCTCCTAAAGCTTGGTGCAAAAGCTTCCTAAAGTCTAGGTTTAACTGACATCAACCAGGCAGTGAGATATGCTATCAATTTGCATTGTTTGAAGTGACTCAATGTATTTGATGCTTGAAAGCAGTGAAATACCACTGCTCCTACTACTTGGGTTAAATGCAGAGGTCAAATTTCACTGTGTGCGCTGAGTGGATGTATGTGTGACAATTTAAGAGGGTTTCATCCCTCCCATTCGATCTATTCTATTGCATTTTTAAATGTGTTTCTATAACACATGGTCATATTGAAAATGTTGGTAGGCCTACTATGGGTTATTTATATAACTTATAGGGGTCTGGACCAACCAAGGGATTGTACAAAAACTGAGTGATTGCAAGATGATCAACAAAACAATAATCCAATATTTTCAAATATATTTTTTTATTGTGAAGTATACTGCACAGTTTTACATTTTTTTTGTATCTAAAAAGGCTAAAACCCTTGGTAAACATAAAGCTAACATTATTTGATGGAAGTTGTAATTGATAGGAAAGGAGATGTCTACATAACCTGAAATCAAATGCAACATCCAACCAAAGAGAATAATTGATGACCTCCACAGCTTGCTGGGTCGACCATGGAAGTCAATGAATTTTAAAACACACACATCTAATTAGGCATCAAAGCAAGCACCAGCATTCACACAGAGGACAGCGACAAGTGCTGCAACCAGAGGCGGACATGTCCTACCTGTAGGAGCTGGTTTTGCTCTCCTCCACCCCCTGGGGGTCTGCCCCCCTCTGCCCCCTGCCCCGCTCCTCGCCCTCCCCCGGGTGTGCCTGGCTGTGGTACCCGTTCTCCGGGCTGTCCGGAGCACTGTCTGCCCTGCTGCCCCCGTTACTAATCCAAGGGAAATTCTCCTTCCTGGGAATGGGCCAAGGTTTGAAATCCTGCTTGTACTGGGTCACACTGTTGAAAGGCACTCCGGGTGGGTGATACTCCTCCCGGGGCTTGTAACTTTGCTCCTTCCGTGCCTTGAGGGATCCTCGGGTCCCCGGGCCATCTCTGGGCGCATGAGAGGGGCCACGCGGGTCCGGGGTAGCGTACTTATTCCCGGGTGCGCGCTCCGAGGCGGAGACCTGTTTGGTGATGGAGCGCACCTCATGATCCGGGATGTCCGAGTAGTTCTGGATGGTGAGCGGGACGGAGAGGTCCGATTTGTCGAACTGGTTCCAGAAGCGAGCCAGGCAGCACACTCTGCTGATGCACGGCCAAGCCATCCCCTCCCCTAACTGTGCGACTTGTAGAAGAAATCAAAGAAAAAATAACAGAAAAAGAAGAGGAAAAAACGACAGATTACATTCAGAAAGAGTATCGCCCTCCCTCCGCGTCCGTTAGTGGGGAGCTGAGAGAATACAGTGTCCAGCAGTCCATGTCAGCAGCAGAGGAGTGCCAGGAGATGAACCGGTCTGCCGGGGACCGTCATTGAATATTCCTCTCACGTGGTCTGCGATAGTGCCTCCACTATGCAGAGGAATTTGTGGCAAATGATTCCCTGTATCTCCAATTAGGTCCAGAGTGTAGCCCAAACATCGGATTGAAATTATTATTATGTTTTGCTTTTCTATTGTGCAATTAAAATGGTTCAGGAATATGTTTTATTGCTGCTCCACTTTTAATCACTGGTATTACTCTGACTGGTGCCAGCATGAGGGTTACATAATTATGATGCCGCGGCAAACCTACAGTTTACAGTATGGGTTGGTAGACTTCAATTCAACACACTCAGCAAACCTGACGAACCCAGCAGGAGAGTGTGTGGAGAATATTTTTTGAAATGCTTCAAATATTTCTCAAGTCACTCTTTGCCATTTATTGTATCAACCTGCTACACCTGGAGGTCATTGGCTTCAGTCTGATGCTTCAAGTATTTATAAGGTTTTTTTGGTATTTTTTCAAAAATGTATGCAATTGCCTGCTTTAAGCTGTGAATCAGACTGCAGTGCACTATGTACACATGACAGCCATACTGCAATTTAGAACAGTAGATTATCTTGAAAAAGAACAACAATGGCAAATAGAAGACATTTTGAAACTCGACAGTAAAAGTCGAGATAATGAAATAAATGAAGGTTGAATTCCATAAACTACCTCCGTTTTATTTTTCATTCAGGCTCACTGTCTCACTGTCATGGCTAACTGGATCACTTGGCTAGAACAGATACAGTACATTGTTAATGTTGTTAGTTACACCTGTGCTACACAAAATGCTTGAATTGCCCATCATGACATTACCCAATAATTCATTGCAGGTTAGCTCATGTAGGGCTCAGAGCACTATTGCCTTTTGGACCCCCATGTAGGTTCCTGGGATTTACATTTTCTTTATGCCGTGACGACAAAAAAAGTTACAAAAAGCACATCAGATATGGAAAAACAACAATCTAGAAACACTTAACAAACCATTTAAAAATAATTCCAGTGTAGAGAGGACTGTAACTTTATTGCAACACCATTTCTTGTTAGAAGAAATGATTTTTCGCTTATTTGCCTGAAAGTAAATAATAATAGTAATAATAATAATACATTAAATGTATATAGCGCTTTTCCTGGTGCTCAAAGTGCTTTACAAGCAAGTAAAGAAGAAAAAATGACAACAAAAGTAAAAAGTGCTAAACTAGGTTGAATGCGAGGGGTACCGTTAGAGGATTAGGAGTTGAAGGCAAGAGTTACGTTTTGAGGGATTGTTTGAATGATATGAGATGTGATGAAATGAGATGCGAGAAATAGAACCGTAGTGGTGGCAGTTCAGTCGCTCGTGTGGATTGTTTTCGAAGGCATGGGGAATGACCTACAGTATTTTACTGTTTAGGTAAAAGCATTTTTAGAACATAACAAAGAAATGTGGACTCTAAAGCTTGACACTATTAGCATATTTAGTTTCATTGAGCCACCAAATGATCCTCAACATTATGCCTATTTTTTTTTATAAACAAGTGTAGTCTGCCTTTTCATATAGTATTAGAAAAGGATGAAGGAAATGTGAAGTGCTTTGATTCTACCGAGATAACTGACACTCCTCCTTAATAGTGGATTAGCAATAAACGACTGCACACCTATATAAGTTTAGAGAATTACGGTTTATTACAGTTCAGTGAGGGTGACATGGAGGGATATGCATAACGTTTTTCAGTTTGGCACTTGATGCACTGCAGGCAGAATAGCTTCCCTCTATGAGCTGTTAGAAGGATGCAGGATTAGCCTCTCTCAGGGGAGGCAGCGCAGCCATTTATGAGCCATTTAGGTTGCTTTGACACAGAAAAAGCAACTGTCATTGATGAAGATGCATTGCATTTTATCTCCACACCACTGTACTTTCTAACAATAGATGGAACAGGTTTTCTAGTGTGATTGCCAATGTGAGCCAATAACTTTAGCTGCAGACAACTTTTTAATGTCAGATAATAAAATAGAATGAACATTGTTGAGTTATCAGGGAATTTCCTACAGCACTAATGAACAATATCCAAAAAATGTGATCCCTTAAAAACAGCAGTGTGATACTACCATCTATACAGGGGGATTCATGACGTTACTTTCCTGCAAAATAAACCTTTGTTTATTTCATGTAAAAAAAACTGTGGCTTTTTGTGTCTTTTTCTTTCTTTCTTGATATGGTTGGTGGAAGAGAGAAAGAAAGTTCCAACATGAAGCTGTTCACAACAAGGTGTCTTTCTCTTCTTGAGTAGCTGGGTCATTATTTCTGGAAAGATACATTGTTGTTGAGTTTTTTTTGGCTTTTAGAGCACCAGAAGACGAGTGCCTTTAAATGATCATGACCATTATATTCAAAGAAGGAAGACAGCTCTACATCTGATATTTCAGATTGTTCTTATACTACAAGCTTTAAAGCTTCTTTTTTTTTTTACAATACATTGCCAATATGTGTTTATTGCTGGCATTTATGTTCCCCCAATATTCAATAGAGTTGCAGTCTCATCTTTACAACGGAAAGTGTGTTATTTTCTTGTAGTCATGTAAAATGTTTTCAAAGTTGTTGATGTAACTTTCAAATTACACTTCTTCCAATCTTGGGCCTGTCTAATCGTGTAAGTGTCGAATGTTGTTTTTGTCATAAGCGATTCCATATTTGTTAAAATTACTAACTAAAACCATGGTTTTATGAAAATAGCACGATGCCCCACATTGCTAAAGCGCACAAAATACGACATCCTTCAGATGTCTTTGCAGTAAAGCATAGTTATCATCATGATAAATGATCATTGTGTTAAAGTTAAGCGCAGCTGATGGAGTCTGAAAGCTGTATTTTATGTGACAGACGTTTTTTTTCAAAGAAGAGGGCATTCGAGGATCAGGGCCTCAGTTACTTGACCATCATAGGAGAGGAGAGAAGAGCTATTGAGAGGCACACAACTTTAAAGTCTTGTTTGAAACAAGATTGAGGTATTTCTTCTCTGGTGCAGTTGGTTGGGGATTTCTCTGTATGCCACTCTACAGGCTAAATTCCACCAGTGTTAGTAACCCTGTGGACACACTCCCTGCATGGTCTTTTCTGCCATCTACAGTCACACGGAGGAAACTACAATAATATCTTGACTGGAGGTTTTGACCAAGGGGGATCACCTTCCACCGTTTGGCCTTGTGGGTCTATGGGAGCCCCAATACCAATACAGAACCAGATTGTAAGGCATCTCCATGTTGCAGATGTAAAAGCTGTGGAGGATGGGAGGATGGGGTACAGGTTTGTGATTGCCAATGTGAGCCAATACATTTAGCTGCGTCCACTCTTTAATATCAGATAAAATAGAAAGACCATTGTTTGGTTATTGTTATGAAATACCACATGGTTTGGAAGCTATTGGAAAAATAAACATATAAAATATAAGGTGGACTAAAATGTTAGACAATGCTGCATTGATTAGGATTCATTTATAAAATTATATGGAAGCAATTGGAAACACTCAAGAAGTTTTCCACCAAAAACATCAATACAGTTTTGCATTGATTTGTTAGAGAACATTGGTTTTTAAAGGCAATACATTGTCGACTCAATTCATTGACATGGATTTTACAACAATTCTATCTCACCAAATTAGGTAGATCTGGTTGATTTTACATGGAGTAGGCTATTATTTGAAGCATCTTATGGAATGAGTTGTAAATTACAATGCCCCTCCTTCTCTGAACCATAAATGATTTAACATGTTCTTACTTCAGTTCAAACTAATAATTCCTCTAAAGACTGTGAACTTGAACTCCCTTTAATTTCTCACCATGTTTCATTCTGTTGCGGATGCTTAGTAAATGCGCACCCTCACTGTCTGCAGCACTGTAGCTTTAAGGTTGGGAAACTACAACACGTGGATTTCGGCACAGTTACGCCCCGGCGTTTTTACTGATTCAAGAGTCACTGGTGGAAACGAGGAACTCGTAAGTAACCAAATAATACTATGTAATCCAAAAAATATTATTTATAAGATGTGTTACAGTTTTAAATCAACTTTATTGAGAAACCATTTGAATTGAACTGCCTGCGATATAAAGTACGCATGCGCAGTGCCATGCACCGGGGCAGGACCATTTCAAAGATAGTGTACAGCGAGGGAGTTCAAAACGACAACACAACCCTAAAGTTTCGGTTTATTGTGTTAACGCATGCTTAAATTGCTAACGTTTGTGCTCGTTTCACTATCTTATCTCACTACACTTACTTTAGCACCGCGGCATAAAGACCCATTTCATTTCAGACCTCACTAGATAAAGCTAACTAGTTGAATGGTGAAACTTTACGAAGCAACCGGAGAGAGGATTAACTCCCAGTGAACCTTACAGAGAAACAATTATGTGTTTGTGTCAGGTAAAATATGATTTACTGCTACCACTATGAATAAAAGGTGGTTGGAGGAAAGGTTAGCTGCATTTGTAGCGTGTGTGTAGCAAGCAATGCAGCTTCGATCCTACAGTCAAGCGAGTAATAATAGCCAAAACATATCACAAACTGAAGTATTTAGGAAAAGGATAGCCATAACTTTTGCAGGCAGCTAAAACAAACAACTATCACAGATGTTACGATACATAAACCATTCACATAGAATACAACGTAAACTACTGTGAGTAAGCACTGTCAATAGCCTATAAGTAATTCGCTATCACAATAACGCCTTGCTTAAAAAAACCTGCAGATAAGAAAGTGGTCAGAACAGTGAAGCCTATAATAATAGAGGATAGATCATTATTATGGTCTAAATATTTACAGCTTACATTTTGGACTAATATTATCTTCTTATATCATTGTCAATGGTACACTCTGTACAGCTCCTTTAAAAAAAGAAATGTTATAATGTTTTTGTTTGTTTATTATGTTACTGTAGGCTACTACTCTGCTTCTGGCTTCAATTTTCATCTTGCATAGATCAGTAGTTCTTTGAATAATGGGATATACCATGTAGGCTACAGACACATGTCTTATCTAGCCTCTAAGAATAAAGTGTTTGGAATTGAGTTGAATCACAAACTGAATTGTTATTTGGTTATGTTATAGACCTCTTGGCATTTGGGCGGTATCTTCACATTTGACCTAAAAGGGAAAGCAAAGGGAAATTGACAGCCTGGCATTGAAACAGGTAGATGTACACAGTAAAAGCAGTTCTTCCTTTTCTGAAATTGATTCTATTCTGATGTCTTTGTTTTCATTGTTACATCACAGAGAATATGGACTACCTGCCGGATGACAACTCCAGGTACAACGACGTTGACTACTGGGATGAAAGATACAAGACGGAGCAGAGTTTTGACTGGTTGGGCTGCTTTTCCAAATTCAAGCACCTTCTGGAAAAACACGTCAAGCAAGAAGACTCTATACTAATACTTGGTGAGTGGCTTTGTTATTCTGATTGTATGAGGTACAAAGTGTATACATCACTCTAAATCCTTCTGGACTACTGTCACCACTTTGGGGTTTCCCTGTTAGAGTCAAGCTAATAGCTGTTGTTGCTCTGAGCCCTCTTCCTGTCGTCTCTCTTGGTTCTGGTGTCAAAGGAAAAAGTGTCCGTGACCGTCTGTCATGAGAGTTGAATTAATTTAGTATGGCTGTCAATGCTGTCATTAGCATCACTATAATTAAAAAAAAAACTCCTAGGCAGCCATTGATATAGACTCTTCCTTCTGGTTGGTGTAGTAGAAAAGGCCGTAGTACTTTTATTTCTATAAAGTATTTACTGATTTGACACCTGTACTGTATGTGTTATTATCTAAAAATACGAATTTCTGTTGGCAATGCATCACCAGATTTATTATGAGCCATAATCATAATAATTGTTTGTTAGATATGTTGCCTGACATGAAAACTTGTTTATGTGTTAAACACATTTTGTTTGACAAAGTAGCTACACTTTTTACATGCCAATGTTAACTTACTATCTTTACATTTTTGGGAAATGGACAGATGTTTGTAGTCTTTAAAAAAGACACAGTTCAGTCGATACCGAAGAAAATCGTAAACATCAATACTCGTCCCTCTTTATCTTTTGAGACATATTACACTAGATTCTGGTTGCTTAACTGATGTACAAGATGCATTGAAAGAAAAATCCTAGTATATCCTTTGTGGTATATAATCATACAACATATTCTGTATTCTCTCTGTGAAGGGAAGATGAGCTTAGTTTGCCATAATCTTTTAGCAAAGCGACAATTTATTGCTCAAGAAAGTTGGGCTTTGGAGTGAAATTTCCCAACTTGTCCACAAGGTGTCCTCAATCCCTTACAAATAGAATCAGTTCTGGAGCACCAAGCATTACCTGCAGTACCTGATTCTAAAAGACCCTGCTGCTCAGTAATACATGTGAAGCAGGAACACGGTGTTGTGACTGCTAAACATAGAGTAGACCTGTATGTGAATTGAGCTAAATCTAAAGCAATGGGCTTAAGAGCTAAAAGCTGGTGGATTGATTTAGATATACAAATGTATCTCTTCATCATTTCTATATTAAATATTGATTTGCCCAGTGATGATTCTAAAGAGTGTGCTGCTTTAGAGCTGTTCATTACAGTGATTTGTTTTATTTATTATTTCGTGATCAAAAGAACACAAGCTTTCAAATGATGAAAAACTGATTTTGGATGTTTCAAATAAATCTTTTTCAGTAACATGTTTTTTTGTTCATCATCAGGATGAGCTATACACAGATGTATTTACTCTTACAGCTTTCAAAGCTTTTGTTGTAACTGTAATACCTGAACAGAAATATAGAGGGATTTGGTGGTCTATTTTGTTCTCCCAATGTGAGCCATGTTTATGGCACGTGAGTTTGTGTGTGTCAGAAATGTGTGTGTTTTGAGATCTTTACTCATCAAAACCTCCGTGTTTTACTATGTAATTCCTGTTTAAAACTACAGTATACAGACAACTTAATTATAGCTGGAGATCTTTTTTTTAATTTAGCCACGCTTGTCAAAACAACGTGAGGAGTATGACATACAGACCCTAACCCTAACCCTGACGGACAGAGCCTCACTTTTTCAGTGTGCGTCATAGGCACACCTACAGCACAGGCGTGAGTGGGCTCAGACACTCTGGAGTCTGATATATAAAATATCTTCTCTTGCCTCTCTCCTGCGTTGCACTGCAGCAGGCAACACCAGTGCACACCGCTTTCTGCACACTGATATAAACCAATTAGAAGCCAATATATCGCACCCCTCCTGGAGGACTTGGAGGACACATGCACAGATAGGCAGTTACATCAGGGGGCCCACTGTGAAGATGTGTACATCCTCACGTGTAGCAAAGGCATGAGGAGCTCTTAAAAGCACTTAGATATCACCACGCTTGATTAAAGGCTTGCCACGGTTGTGCACGTTTCCCTGCTACCCTCACTTGTCAAATCGATAAATCCAGAGGGACTATTTTCTCGTTAAAATGACACAATAAATTACCATCACTATAGCAGGACCGAGGCATAATTTGGCAGAGAGGAGGGAAGACGTAAAGGAAGAATTGAGGCGCCACAGTGCGAAAGGAGAGATGGAAGTGAGGTAAATAACTAATCAGGTTTGGGCCACTCAACTGTCTCAGATGGAGGTCACTTCCATTAAGACAATCTGTACAGCACTGATAGGAAGATATAAGGGAGGGAGGAGGGCTTGGATGAGGACAGCTGGAGCCCTGCATGATGATGACCATTTTGACGTCTTTCTCCTTCCTCGGTTTATACCTGTATTTGTCATAAATGTTTCTTTCAGTTTCATGCATGTATATTGTCAAAATCCTATTTTTACCTGTTCTGTCCTCGTCCCCCGCCTTATTTACACCTGCTTTTTCTCAAGACAGTCAGCATTCGGTGACCCTCTTCTGCCTCTCTGTAAGCCTCTGTCCTTGTCATGAACTCTCAGGATTATGTTATAGTCTTGAAGTTAGGATTGATCCTGCTGTCTCTGTATGGAGTTGTGATAATCTGAAATAAACCTAAATAAAGTGACTTTCATTATCCGAGCATGCATGATTAAACATTAGTGGGATCTCTTCGGTTTTATGTTTGGATCAATAGAGATTGTGGCATTACTGAATCCATTTTGGTCACTGACCAACTTGATGCTGGCATTAGGATCATAGTAATTCTACAAGACTATGATTGATATTATTCTTGGTTTATTCAAAGCCTGATATAAATATATTACTTGTTGTCCAAAATCTGGTAATTGAGCCACCCGATAGTACGTGATCTCATGTTTCTTCATGATCATACATTTGGGCATCATAAGTATCTATTTAGGACCTGTTTTATGTTTTCAGTTTGGATTTACAGATACAGTTCTGATTCACTCTATCTTGTCCTCATGTGTTCGACAGTGAACTTGTTAGAATAATGTTTTTTTTTATATACCTGCTTTTACAAAAGCACTGGAAAAAAACGCTAACTGTGTTTTTTGAGTACATGCCGTATTGATCTGCTAGTCCCTTATGACTAAGAGGTAGTCAAATCATTCATAATAGCACATCCAGTTTTGAAGCTGCACTGCCCACTCAGACTCCCACTTTTCCACAATGGCATGAGGTCAGTGTTGTCTCTGCCTTTAAAATGATTTAGAGTTGCTTATTTAGAGGGCAGTATCATTTATTGGCATAGTAATATGAAGAACCAAGGGTAAACGTGCATGTAAATGTACAGAAATATGGAAGTAAGAGGGGTTATCAATAGGCCCACAGTTATAAAACACGTGTTTGTGCAACAAAACGTCACCTGCACATTCCAGTTTTGAGTTGGAATGTAAACTCCAGTATTGATGATAATGGAATGTTATTATAAAATCACTTTGTGTGTCACATATGGCATTATAATGTGACATAACAATGCTCGGTACGGAGTAAAGGCCCGGGGGGATGTGTGTCACTGCATTGCGTCAAGCTTTGCCTGACCCTCCTCGTAACCTGTGGGCAACATTACGGAGCATTAGCGATGATCACCTCACACACCGTCTAGTTCCCGCCTGACACACAGCCACCGCTCTTTCTTCCTCGTTCTTTTATGGCTTGCTTCAGGCTGCTGCCAGTGATGTAATGACCCCACGTCTCTCAGTGGTCAGCGCTCATGCCTCGCTCCCTAAGGCGAGGGGTGATGATGTAATTGCTCTGTTCTTCTGCACTGAGTGGAGCTGAGGTGTGTGAGTGTGTGTAAGTATGTGTGTGTGCTGGTTTCCTGGGAGTACCGTACTGCATACCATGTTCCTTCCATGTTTACATCAGTGCACCAGGTTTAGAGGGCATGTTGCAAAATCTCCACAGGCACACCAAGAACACGTGTTTTCTGTGGACCAAAGCACTTCTAAAACATGTTTTTGGTGTGTCTTGCCATCAGTGCACACATTTCAGAATCAGATTTTTTTTTTCTAAGTGCTTGGTCATGTCAAATAAGTAATTCAGAAGGATAGCAAATGAAGCTTTCTCAGAACAAAACGCATACAGACACATGCACAAAATGTTCTGTACAGTCTGTATTTAAAAAAATGTATTTAATACTTAACCACTGATGGCTTCATCTGTATGTTTTCTTAATGTAAGGTGAAGTCATTGGTTTGTTGCATAGGAGAGGCTTATAGCCTGTGCTGCCCGCTGGGTATTATTCAGTTGTTTTGGTAGCGATTTTCTAACTGCGTGCATGAATTGATCCATATTTTGTTCTTGACATCTTTTAATTTACATAGTCCACTATTCTTTTTATATTTAAGACAAATGATTAACAGAGAGTATAAATTGATAATGAAAATCCTTTTGAGTGCCGCCCCACTGTGCATGTAATAGACTTATAGGGTGTGTTTTACCCTCCCTAAATATCCTGCACTGCTGCTTCTATTTAGCTCACCCACTCACATCAGTGCCCAGTCCCTTTGGGCTCCTCCAGCTCCTGAGGGTGATGTTAACGGTGTTTATTGGCAGAGGAATAGTGAAACACCATGAGTGTGACTGGTCAGTCAGCTGTTGTGTAACTATGTATGGCCCAGTGCCTTGACAACAATGACATTATGCCTTTTTATAAGGAACATTACCGCATGCTAGCAACAATTTAAAGTCTCTCCTCCGTCACTGACCCGCTCTGCCTCTTGCACGCACCATCTTGCTCATTCATTCCTCACACCCTGCCCTTCTCCCCCCTGCCCCTCCCTCACGGCCTTTCATCACCTCCTGATGCTCTCTCACGTCCTCTATTTCATCCTCGATGTCTCCCCTCTCTTTTTCCTCGACCATTGCCTCACTTATGCCTCCACTGCCCTCCCCTCTAACTTCTTGTCAGTATTTGGTATCAAAAATGTCCACCGGTGTGTCAGGAATCAGTCCATCTATATATAGATGGAGCGGAGGTGTTTACTGTGTGGAGATCTGTGGGAGCTACACTTTTCACAGGAGTCCAACTAACTCTCTATTATGTTGAGCTACGGCTCATTCAGATATTGGCAGGAGAGACTTGAACATTTATTGAGTATCTATCAGCCACTGCTGCTGTCTGTTATATATCGTTTCCCCCAGTATTTAATGTGTTTAATACGTAATAAACAGTATCAATATTGAGAGTTGCGCTCTTGAGTAAATCTCCAATGATTTGACATGTCTTACATATATGTTTGTGTACTTGTGTGCCCATATCACTACGTGCACTGTGAAGACACTATACCGCGCATGTAAGAGTTTACTGTTTGTAAACCTGCAGCACGCATGGCACAGGAGGAACATAAAGGCGGTGCAGGAGGATTTTATTTCAGCGTTAATAGGGAGATCTAAGGTGACATTCCTCACTTCCCTTTTTCCGCAGTGTTAGAAATACACACACACACACACACACACACACACACACACACACACACACACACACACACACACACACACACACACACACACACACACACACACACACCAAATGCTGATGGGATGGAAAGTCACTGGCAACACAGAGAGCATGGGGGTAGAGTGAGAGAGATTTGAAGTCATGAGTTATGTCTCAGCAGCTGATATCAGATATGCTGTTGCACACAGGAAGTTAATCCCTCATTTCTCAATCTGAGTTCCTACATGTTTCCATGTGACCTTTCCCACCTTTTCTCCCCTCACTGGTATCACTCACGTTTTCTTTCCCTCACCCCTCACCTGTATTCTGTCCTTTTCCTCCATCCATTTTCACTCATCCTCCCCTCTACTTCCATATGGTGCTTCATCCATGTCTTACTGTCTGCACAGGCATGCACACACCTTCTCCTAACACTTGGAATAAAAGCAGCAGCGAGGCTGGGGAAAGAGCGGGTAGCTTTCAGGGGAATAATAGAACCAGCAGACATCGGACATTTCCCGCTGGCTGGGGGTGGCGCACGTCTGATCAGATAGTCTTGTATCCCCCTGTCACTGCCCCAGTTTGTGCCGTCAGTTTCCATCCAGCTTATTCACAGCGGTGTTCAACAAATATATCAGCTTTATATAATTAACAATGAACTAATTGTGAAGTGATTGCGAGGTCTGAGAGGCTCTGACAGTCTGACACATTTACATGATGATCAGACTGATCACGTGGTCTTGCTTAATGGAACAGGAGAATTGGCATGTCTGCTTGAGTAATCAAGAACAGCAATGAGGTTGTATTAGTTTTGGATGAAACAGTAAGCAAGCAAATGCAACTGAATATACAAGGGAGTAGAGGTTGTTAAATCTGCAGTGTCCTCTGGCTTCAACCAGAGGTAAGTTACACGCACGCACACGCACCATATGGTCTACGACACAACATCTGTATCACCCGCACTGTCTGTATTTACCTAGGTGTAACATCTGCAGCAGATACAGAACTGCAGCAGATGAGGTGTTTTGTGTGAATGGAGGATTGGATAAATGAATGAATGAAAGACGAGGAAGAAGAGAGGGTCGTTTGAAGCAGAGGGATTTTTACCCCCCCATCCCCTCCTCTCTCTCTTTCTCCTATCCCCCCTCCCCTCTTCTCAGCATCATGATTGGCTGTTTTCAGGGAGCCCTCAGTATGCAGCAGTCAGTAAGTCAGTAGGGGCAACCCTGCCTCCATCCCGCCCCCCCCCCCCCCCCTCCCCTCCTTTCTACTTTTTGCCGCTGTAAGGAGTGGTGCTGTGTATGAATGAGCCTGAGAGCCGCATAATGTGAATGAAAAATAAGAGGGGGAGCTAGCAGATAGGGGTGATAGCTGAATGAAATGCAGCAAAGCAGGGAATACAAAAAATGGCGGAAGAATGTTGAATGAAAATCACAAGTGTGGGATGTGAGCGGAGGAGGCGGTGTGGGTGATAGGCATGAGAAGAATGTGAAATGTTAATAGAGCGATAGCAATGCTCCAATTGGTGTGGGTGTGTGTGTGTCCACCCTCACAGGTATGCAGAACAGGGAGGATGCCTGGATCAGTGGCTGCTTTGCCTATTATCCAACGGGAACCTCCACACACACACACACACACACACACACACACACACACACACACACACACACACACACACACACACACACACACACACACACACACACACACACACACACACACACACACACACACACACACACACACACACAGTTCTCTGCAAGTTGTTGCTCCGTGTGTTGAATAATAATGGGGTTACCCGGGCAACCAGGCTAAGATGATCGATGGGCCTGGCCCTGATAAACAGAGCACAGAGGGAGTGCGCTTGTGTGTGTGTGCATGTGAGTGTGTATTTGTGGTGTCGCAGTGGGAGTTTCTTTGTTCTGGGACAATTACAAGGTATCTTATTATCAAATATATTACAATCTTAGTGTGTGTGTGTGTGTCATAGACTGCACACAGAGAAACATGCTCACAGGTTCCATGTGTGTGTGTAACTGTTAGCGTCATTAGAGGTTGCTTTGTGTGTGTGTGTGGATCTGAAGGATGTTTTTATTTTTCAGAGAATGGCTCTGTTCTCAGTGACACTGAACGCCCTTGGTGAGAGGGTTTGTGCAGGCGCACTGTGTGAGTGACCACACACACACACACACACACACACACACACACACACACACACACACACACACACACACACACACACACACACACACACACACACTCCTGACTCATTCACTCACAATAATAATATGGCCATTGGTGAGATAGAGGCACTCAACAATGAGTCAACCCGGCTACCTAGTTTGATTACATTTGTAATGTACATGTTTAAGTGCTGTAGTCATGAGGGTTAGCTTGCATGTTGAAAGAGCGTTTGGATGAGGATGAGGGACAGAGAAGTAAAAAAACATGGGGATGAGTAAAGTGATAATGCTTAACAGAGATATAAGTAAGACTGGGATCCATACTGTAACATATAACTTCACATATTGGAGATAATGGTTAAATAAGTGGAGACACTTACTGTACGGACAAAGTATTATTTTAATTAGAGATAATTGTTTACAGTATGTTCTTTTTGTACATGAGGAGATGAGTTGATTACCACATTATCTGATGACTTAAAAAGAACTCTATTAAAGGTGGGGTAGGTAAGTTTGAGAAACCGGCTCGAGATACACTTTTTGTTATATTCCATGGAATGCTCTCAACATCCCGATAGCAATGAATATCTTAAGTGAATATCTTAAGTGCTTTGACAAAAAATCCATACAAAAAAGTCATCTGTGGAAGCCGTAGTACTGTAAAAAGCACGACCAATCATCTGAGCCGGCCCGGCTAAAATAACTGGATGGCCTACCTGCCTGTCAGCCTTCCATCTGTGCACAAACTTATCTCGTGCCCTCATTGGTCATGTGCGCGTTCGTGTGTTGGAGGAGGGGCTCTGTAAGGAAGTGGCAGATTTTTTCCGGCTGTGTATTTTCAAATTCTAGCGCACTCGAGCTGGTTTCTCCAAAATTACCTACCCCACCTTTAAGGGGCAGGTAACCCAAATTCCCCAAAAACAACAACCATGCAATTCTTTTTAATGTGCACAGGGGTTTGAGACGTGTATCTCCGAGATATCTGCCTCCACCCTAATAATACTAAGGCGGTGATTGGAATTGAGATTGTGTTGCTTGCAGTGTTGAAGCATCACATTTCAAATTTCTCTCTCCGGAAACAATGTCCCCAAGAAGCTGGATAATCCACCAGAGGCACTGTCAGGAGTGTTCATTGGGACATTTTGAACAGTGAAAAGTAATTCCAATGAAATCTGGTCACCTCAAGGTGGAGGTAGAAATCTCAGAGAGATGGATGATTTCATGGCAACACACCACAAGAGTTGTGAAATTATTGTTTATTTGTACTTTGACTAAACTGGAGCTTTTTAAATGGTCTTTATTCTAAGACCCCAGTCATACTTGCCAACCTTGAGACCTCAGAAACCTCAGAAATTGGGAGCATTTCAAAACCACCGCGGGGGGGGGGGGGGGGTGCTAGTGGATCATCGCCGGAGCTGTATTAGATTAACAGGAAAGGAGTGAGCAGAGGGTCGTGTTGTCGATTCTTGTTCAGTTTTCTGACAATCTTCCTCACCCTCTCAGACTTTGAGTTGCGCGCGCTGCTAAAGGGACGCGCTGCCATGGAAACCAAACAATGGTGTAGCTGTATTAAAGTCCGAGTGGAAACAGTCCTGAATAAATCAGATTTTGTCAGAAATCGGGAGAAATGCGGGAGAAATATGACCCCGGGAGGAAACCGGGAGAGGGCAATGAAATCGGGAGTCTCCCGCGAAAATCGGGAGGGTTGGCAAGTATGACAGTTCACAGCATCTTTCTGCGTTACCAGTCTACATAAAACAGTCCCATTTTATTAATACCGTATTTCTCAGTGAATTATTTCAGTGTAAGCTTTCATGGCACTCTGAGGAAGTAGTCTGCCGGAAAATCATTGGTTTTATGTTACGAGCACCATGTTCTTACAAAACTGCGAGTGTCTGTTGAGGCTGGGGAATATATTGGTTATTGGCATTCACACAGCTCCTCTGTCTGCACTGCACACTGCTGCATCACATTACCCTTACCGCCTCCCTCCCCTCTCTCTCACCTCTCTCTTCCCTTCCTCCCTGTCCCCTATCTACTCCCCCTCCCGGCCAGAGAGGAGGAGTTGGAAGGCAGAGTAGGAAGGAAGAGAGGCTGCTAAGAGGTGCATCTGCAGCCAAAGTCTCCTCTTAGGAGCTGAAGTGTCATCCTGGAGCTCGCTGTGCATTTCTCACCCTCAAAGAGCGGTCATCTCTGTATTCAGAGTCGCTCTGCTCTTTTGTCATGAATACCAAGAGACAAGCTTCCGTTTTAGTGACGATCACCATATGTCGCAGCACAAAAAGTCACTTCTCTGTGACCTTGTACACCTGATGTTGTTTTACACCACGTAAGAAAACATCTAGCATAAAGACTTATAAAGCTTTTAGAGAAAGACCTGATGTCATTGTGCTCATCATATATGGCTAAACATATGACAACATAAACAATACAGATGTGTTTGATAAAGGGACAATGGAGCACATTTTGTCGTGCTTAAGCCTTACTAAATTCTGTAGACAACACACACACACACATACCATGTATACATCACTTCAGGGGACATTACATTGACTTACATGCATTTCCTGGAGACTTATCCTAACCTTAACCATAACCAACACATGCCTAACCCTTACCCTTATCCTAATCCTAATCCTAACCAAGTCTTCACCCTAAAATTAATGATTCCCCTTATGGGGACCTCCAATTTGTCCCCATAAGGGAGGTGAGTCCCCACACGTGACTGTGTCAACAGATTTAGGTCCCCACAAGTATAGTAATGCTAGGCCACACACACACACACACACACACACACACACACACACACACACACACACACACACACACACACACACACACACACACACACACACACACACACAATACTGTTTGTTGAAAGAGAGTAAAACTGTAGAGATACTGCACCATTACCTAAAGGTCTTTGTGCTTGTTTGTCAAAGAAAAATATATTAGGAACGCTTGATGCAGTTGTTCGTCATAGAGACAGCTATGTACTGTGTTCAGAGTCTGAATGGCGTCATTAGCCTATCATCACATAGCTGTGAGCAGGGAAAGCCCTGTCAGCCTGGTAATAGCTCTGTGAGTGCGTCATTGTTCTCCTGAATGCATTTAGCACTCTGCAGTGACGCACTGTTGCCGCAAGCCAGCCGTGGCAGCGGAGAGAACTGTACAGTGCAGTCACCTGTGTGTACGTGTGTGTTTCCTTTACCAGATAATCATTTTTTTATGTCTTTTTTAAAATGAAATCTTTAATAGAGTGAGGATATACAGAAGCAAACTCAGGGTTGCTTATGTTTGTTGCTGTAGGGACTGCTTTCAGTCCACTGTCAGAGAAACATAAAAACAGATGCAGGCTGCTGTTTTCAGAAAAGGTCTTAAACCCCTATGCTACCTTCCCTACACTAACAGACACAATTAGCACGTTGGGGAGCATAAAGCTGCTAAAAAAGGCAGATATTTTAATGGGGGTATGGCAGAGAACACAATGTGGCTTAATAGTGAGGGAATACTGGTCTCACATTCACCAAGTGTCACTTAGCATCTGCTTGATGTGTAAATAAGCCACTGTTTGCTAGCAACCGTTCATTATATCTTTTGAACGGTGTTGTGACTGATTCCAGCTTGATTCCTCAGCCAAAAGAATCACTTGCTGCATGTTTAATATGTCATCTGGTATTGTCATTCATAGCATGTTGACATCACATAGCAGGGAATACAGATGTTGTTCATAATATAGTATGTTATACCAGAGTGAAGCCAAGTGCATGGTCAACCCCCATCAGAATTAGTACATTACGTCACATTGGAGATGGATTTGAAGAGTAAACTACAACAATCATTGTACATGATAATACTCCTTTGCCATCTGTCTCCTTCCTCCCACCTCAGTCAGTTATCTTTTACCAGAACCTTGTATTGCAATATCTTCCACATATGTCTCCAAATCCCCTCGTCATCCTCTCCTGTAAGACCATTACTGCAGCTAAGTCGCTTAATACACCAGGGTCTTTTTCCTTTTTCTGTGTGTGTGTCCAATCAGCCTTTTGGTAGAGCGCCGTCTTTGTGAGGCGGTCCCCAGCACTCTTACATAATGCTGCATGTAATGCTGCAGGCACTGACTAACAGACTTGCACATCCACCTCTGCATTGTCATGTCGGCCTTTACAGTACGTCTGTCTGTTTGTTTGTCACTACCTCCTATGTGCTTGACTATCTACCTACTAACTACTGTGTTGCCACGTTTTTCTTTTGGTCTTAACTGCGAGATTTACTGCCTGAGCCTCTCTTTGTCTGTTTCAAATTCTCTGTCTGTCTTCATCTTTGCTTTATTTCCTGTCTGCCTCTCCATCGTCCCTCTATATCTTTCACTTCTGCATACCAGAGTTAGTTGGTCTCGTGGTGATATTCTTATGTAACGCTTGCCTTTTGCACTCTCCCTTGTTTGCAAGACATACAGACACAAGGGATAGACGATTCTAGATGAAAAGAGAAGGTTCCTCCACTTAGAAATAAGATTACTGATTCCTTTTAGCATTTTGAGGGAAAGAAGTTTCGAATACACTTCCTTAACTCTTCTTGGAGGATTTGTCGGATGTTGTGATTCACTTTTAAAGGTTTCAATTTCTCCAATGTTTGTGTGGGTTGACAGCTGCTATTTCCTGGCATTTATTTGTGATCTTCACAGCTCTTCATATTGTACAATTTGTTCATTCTGCAGGTGGTTGTTTACTAAAAAAGTCTGAGGCTGTACATTATTGCAACACTTTCTCATCTTTTAATAGCTGTGTTTTCTTCTGATCGTCTCATTTTGTTCCTGACTTTGTCGATCCTCACTGTGTTTCTCTACTGTTTTTTTTAGATGTGTCGTGTTTTCATGTCTGCCACCTCTGCACTGTTGTAATTTGATGATAGGAAGTTTGATCACTCGAAACAGATGTCCCCTGCTGATTCAGATAAGGCTGGATAATATTGCATTAAGGTAGAAATCATCATAATTGCCTGGCTGCGAGATAACGTATAAAAAAGTAAATACACTATAAACACATCTGAACATTCATCCTACCATCATCCATAGTGATATGGAGAGTCAGAGCTGCTGAGCTGACCTGATCTAATGGACATATTTGAATTCACAAACCAGTGTCAGGCATCGCAAAGGTTACATATACACTATAAACCAGACCTGATTGTAATGACTGAGGTCATGTTTTAATTTCCCTGACACTTGATTGATGATGATGATAATTGTGCTCTGTCAGGTACTTGGCATTGTTTTTGATATCCTGCTGTTTTAGACTCATAACTTGTTGATCAGTTAGCATGGTAAAAGTACAACAAAAAGCAAGGTAATGAGAAGTAGGGTGGCATGATAGGAGGATAATATATGAAAACATTGTTGAATATCAAGATATAACTTGTTTGCGACAAATATTGAACTCGACTCAGTTTTGCCTCAAAAGATGCTATCTGCAGTTTTTCTAACTAAAATGATCTTTAAGTGCAATATGGCTATTACAATATGTTTATCCCGCATGTTGACATCATGATCCATACAAAAATAAATGATGCAGCCCTAACAAGAAGCAGTATGTAGGTTTAAAGATTGAATATATTATTAATCAATATATAAAAGAATGAATTCTCGTTAAAATGACCCAGGTTATAGTTTTACGTCAGTCCTTATGTAATAATTGAGCCCTTCTTATTAGCAGAATAGAAAGCGCTATGCAGCAGTCCATGCTTGACAAGGATTCATGAACAAGTACAAATGAAACTAATACAGATCCCTCTGATGCTTTTCTATCGAGGACAATTGCTGTCAGTGCTCCTTCTATGCATTGTCCGTATATATTACTGTGGGTATCAGTGGTTGGATGAACTGACCAGAAAGAAAATGAAGCCTTTCAGTGAGACACGTTAGAGAGTACAGGAGGCATAGATGAGGTATATGTGTGAGAGAGATTGAATTGATTAATAGTGGAAACCACTCAGTGCTGACTCTGGCTCGCTGAGAGCCACCTGTCCCTTCAGTTTCATCAGCGCACATCACTGACTCTGACGAACTGGACCTCCTCTCTGTGCTGCCGGGGGCACGGTGCCAGGACCAGACCATTATTATTATTATTATTATTATCCGAAAACGTAAAATATGAACTATTTTATTTCACGTTATATTGAGGTGTTAGGACCCAAAAATATAGTAACATTTAAAATTGTACAATAATCATAATTGCTCATTCCTATTTGGTATATGTGTCTAATGAATAAACGGTGTTCTAATGGGTTTCCCAGAACAAAGACTTGGATAATTAACCAATTTCCAGAACATTTAATAATCTTTTTATCATTTTTCCAGCACCAATTTTTAAAACTCACCAGTTCTTGTCTCTTCAATGTGAATATTTGTTATCCTTTGTCCCATATGATTATAAGCTCGTCGGGTTTAAGACTGTTAGTTGAACAAAGTTGTTTAAATATATCCGTTCAGCTTTGGGAATCATGTGTCTGTTTTGTTACTATACAATGATTCATCTCACTCCAATGTAATGTACATGTTTCTTTATGACTCACGTGTGTAACAGGATACCAGAGAGAGACAGACGACACATCAACAAAAGTTAGGAACTGGAGCTAGATGTATTGACATTTCCCTTTTTAGAGCGGACATAATAATCGAAGAAGTCAGGGAATGATGCCCACAGGCTCCACTGCTTGGCATGATCCCATTTCATTGGACCCTCTCTTTTATTTCCTCTTTCATCACAGCTGTCTCTCAAAAGAAACTGGTGTGCTCTCTGCTGACATCTTTTAAAGAGTTTGTGTGGCCGAATTGAAGGAAGATGATAATTTGGGATAGTGAAGCATGGTTGAGTGAAAAGGTATTTTAAGGGGAAGTTTTACATTTGGACGGAGGATTATCTCATCGAGTGGTGTTAGGATTAGCTAGCGCCATTAGAGCATAGCAAACAACTGTGTTTGCTTGGCCCATATTAGCCTGTACAGGGAATCGAAGAGCAGATGGTCTGCCATGGTTTGTAATGCTTTGTTCATTTAACCTGAGAACAGGGGCCTTGCATACCCCCTGCCATCCTTCAACACACTAATGAAGAAAGAAAAAGAGATAGATTGTACGAAAGCTCTGGTTAGTCAAGTGAGACGAACCCACCAGGTTTAAATCCAGTTTTCAGTTTAATGCAACACTTAATAAACACAATCCCTTTGATCCCTACAGTATCAAATAAAAAGTCTATGAGAGTAACGAGAGACAAACCCAAAGCACCATTGCAGAGTCAGTTTCTCTGCCTGTTGCCATGGCTACCTACCTACTCCCCAAGACGATATTTACTTGAAAACACATTGTTATGCATTAACTGGACTGTGGGGCTGTAATAAGGAGGTGGGGCTGTTGTTTCTCAGTGTGAGGCTAATGAGTGGGAGAGCCTCCGTTCACCAGGGCCGTATCATATGCTGTGTGCTGTGTGAGCATCTTGCTGATCCCACTGAGAGATGAAGGACTTAGTAAAGCATCGGCATGCAAGTGACCACTCGTTAAACTCCATCCGCCTTAGTTACTGTTGCTATGACTGTCAGCCCACCCCTCTGGCATTGCACGTATGCGGTTTACAATGAAAATAGTGGCAGTAGTTAGTAACTGTTTACTTTCTCCCCTGAACGTTGTTGCTAGCAGATTGTATCCACTATAGCTAGTTTAATAAGCAAGTGGTATGTGTTGCTGTGACTATTTGCACTTCCAATGTTTCCTGCCAACCCATTTTAAAACAAGAATCTCATGTTCAACATTATCTTTCCTGTGGTATTACTGACTTAGGCTTGATTTGACCAAACACAATAAAGTCCAGGACACAGATGCTAATGTTCCCCTTAACCCTGGTGGCTTCCAGGATCCATTTTTAGTGAACAGTCATTGAACCTGTAATTGTGTTTTATGAAAAAACAAGTGAAAATAGGACAGGAGGGAAGGAAGAAAGATAAAGAGAGAGCTGAGCTGCAGATTTTCCCAAATCCCACTACTGGGAGTCTTTCCAGACCCCGTGTTCCCATGCAGATTAAATCACTCGCACTCACACACGCACAAACACACACGCACAAACGCACACACACACACACACACACACACACACACACACACACACACACACACACACACACACACACACACACACACACACACACACACACACACACACACACACACACACACACACACACACACACACACACACACACACACACACACACACACACACACACACACACACCACACACACACATAAATGAACTTGCTGTCCACATAAACCCAGAGCAGGCTGTGACTGCTGTGTTACGACGCATGATGTCTCACTCTCTTTCAGTACTGTGTCCACACCACAGACTCTCTAGATGACCACATTTGTTTCCCAGCTGAAGAGCTTTCCACAGTCCCTGTAACAAAACATGGCTCTTAGTTTAGAGAGCCCAGGTCCCATTTTACTGCGGTGCTGTGCAGTAAATGTGGTTCCCTCCACAGTAGGCAATGCCTCTTATAAAGCTGTGTGAAAGTGCTCAGCCCTCGACTGTTCGATGATTCTCTCTGGTTTTATACTGTGCACATTTACATTTGAAATGCATTAACGCATCCACCATGTCATCTATTTTTTGTAATGTTTCATATTCCTCTCATTATCCTTGCCCTCCTCTCATTATTTCTCCTATCCTGAGGGTTTACTTTGAATAATTGTATTCACCAAGCGTAAAATATTTCCCGACACCTCTGCTCCCTCCCAGGTCTTCTCCTTAAACTGCTGTTTCACTCAGTCCTTCAACTCTGCCTGTTTCTCCTTTTCGTTCTCTGCTGCTTTTTTAAGATGCTCCTCACGACTCATGGTAACTGATCTCATACCTCACCTCTCTGTCTCTCTCTGTGCATGCCCTGTGTTCTGCTCTGTTTCTACGCCTGACTACATGTATCTGTCTTTCTGGCTCACGGCTTTTTGCTTTGTATCCCTTGCAACCTCTTCTCCTCCAGGATCTGCAGCTCAGGTTACATAATAAGAGGTGGAGGGAGGAATGGTGGAAGTAAGGTGCCCTGGTGACAATTTTCGACCCATCTCTAAACTTCCTTTTATGTCCAAAATCTTAGAAAAAGTGGTACTGAAGCAGTTGCAGTCTTTCTTAAATGTGCATGGCATTCTTGAGGTATTCCAGTCTGGGTTTAAACCCCTCCACAGCACTGAATCTGCTCTTTTAAAAGTTTTTAAGGACCTGTTTTTAGCTACTGACTCTGGGAACAGTGCTGTTCTTATACTTTTAGACCTGACAGCTGCCTTTGACACTGTAGATCACAGCATTCTCATTTCTCGCCTGCAGCATTCTGTGGGAATCAGTGGTACTGCTCTAGACTGGTTTAAGTCGTATCTGTCTGAAAGAAGTTTTAATGTAAATCTTGATGATTTTACTTCCTCCTCTGCTCCTCTCCCGTACGCCGATTTTATTTTCCCTGTACCTGCTCCCCCTGGGCGCTATCATTAATAAATATGGCGTCTCATTTCATTTTTATGCAGATGACTCGCAAATCTACATGCCCCTGAAAATAAATGACCCAAACCCTCGTCTGTCTGATTGTCTGCAGGACATCAGAGCCTGGATGGCCTTGAACTTTTAAGAATTCAGTGAAAAAAAGACAGAGGTGATTATTTGGACCCAGTGGTGGTCCCAATGCCCCGCCTGTGCTGGATTCTCTTGTCCCATATGTGAAACCCATTGTAACAAACCTGGGTGTACGGATTGATCATGATTTTAAACTATAGACAAACAGATTAATTCTGTGGTAAAATCCAGCTTTTTGCTCCTTGCATTGGATTAAGCAAGGCATCCCTGTCTCTTCTACAGCTGGTCCAGAATGCTGCTGCGCGCCTCCTTACAAGGACAGGCAGGCGTGAACATATTACGCCTGTACTCGCCTCTTTACACTGGCTACCAGTCAGTTTTAGAATCCAATTTAAAATGTTACTGTTTGCATACAAAGCCCTAAACAGTTTAGTCCACCGTACCTGGCAGATCTTTTAAAACCATACACACGGTCACTGAGGTCTGCTGACAGACTCCTTCTGGTCGCCCCAAAATCAAAGTTAAAGCAGCGAGGAGACGGAGCCTTTTCTGTTGCAGCTCCAAAATGATGGAAGGAATTGCCCCTCCAGGTTAGACTTTCTCCAACTCTGCCTGTTTTTAAATATCGTTTAAAAACCCACTTCTTTTCCCTTGCATGTACAGACCAGGTGACACTTGGGTTTTATCTTATTAGTGTTTTGTATTGTTTGTACGTCATGTAGGAGAGTTTCTCAGTCTGTGGCTTCTGATCTGGTTTCATTGTCTCGTGTTTTACATTTGTTTCATGTCCCGTCTGTTTTGTATGTATGTACGCTATGTTTTTATACAGTTGTTGATGATCACTTTGTTCAACTCTGTTGTTTTTAAATGTGCTGTAGAAATAAAGTGGATTGGATTGGTGCTATGCTGAGAAGCGCCAGAGTTATTGATGCTTGACACGGCACATCCGGAGTCCTTTTCGCCTAAGTTGCATGGATGAGTATATATGCACTGAGATTACATACTATTTAACTTTCGTGCAAAGAGTGCTAAATGACACCCCCCCCCCCCTCACCCCAATTAGGCATGTTTTCACATCTACATCCAGTCTAGCTCATTTCATCTGACATCTGGTCTGTCATCCTCTTCTTCCTCTCTTTCCTCCTCCCTCTCTCATCCCTTCATCCTCTCATCTCTATCATGATTACACTTTGCTGCGCTGACCTACGATGATGTAACTACTTTTTGGCAGCAGACTTCACCCTCGCCCAAGCATTAGATTTGTCCCATCTTCCTGAACCGCCTCCTCTCGTCGCTGCCTTCCACCTCTTCCCTTTTTTTAAGGTCTTAATCTTGTTCAGGATGCATTTCCAAGTAATTGCTGAAGGGGGTTGAGGGCTAGTGTGATTGAGATTGACAGGGAGAGACAATTTGTTTCCAGATAATTTGGTCCTCCGGTTGTATGACCACACACAAATACAAAAAAGAGAGAGGAGAAGCTCTGGAAGACGTAGATGTTGATCCTGTAAAGTGTAAAGTAATGTTTAAAAGGTTAAGGGTTAATGGCACTTATCAGCCTCCACCTCTTCGGCCATTTCTTTCCAACCATCATTTTCTCAGTTATATTTTGAAAAACTCTGTCATTTTTCATGCTACATGTTTCTAGCTGCTTCCGGACCACAAGCATCTCAGATTTGACTATTTCAAATAGGTCTGTGATGACGGATTCCCTCTGTGAGAGAAACAACTGACCAATCAGTAGAGGCTCAGTAGGGGACGTCATTTCCTACATAGTTACATTCATAAAAACATTGTATAGGACCAAAACATCTGCACAGTTTCTTGTAAGCTGACTGACAGATATAACAGCTCTTAAACTCCACGTTTATGTGATTATGTGGCAACTGAAACTCAGCAGCACTGATGAATCACTTCCTATTTACTGGTTTGGGGTGAAACAAGCCAAATGAGGCTCCTACTGTATGTTCCCTCTTGATATCTTATAAGCAAACTTAAATGTTTTTGTGGCAGTCACCCATCTTAGACAAATGAATGTGAATTCAGACTTTGAGTTATTTTGTACTATAAGGATGTATTTAAAATGTCTCCTTGTGGGTATGCTAAGATTGTGATATATTAGCTTGAATTCATTTTTTTGGGCTGTTTTGCAATAAAGCCATACAAATCTCTACATTTGTTTGACTAATACAGAAAACATCTCTACCCAAAGACTGTTGTAAATACTCGACGCAGCTGTATGAACTCATTCACTCGTCATCACACAGTTAACTATTTGGATCTGATTGTCCAATTCCTCATGGACAGCCCTTGGCCGTGGCGATTTATCGTCTGTACACATATTTATGAATTGTCTGCAAGGCTGTTCAGCTGTTGATCCACTAAAACTGACTTTAATCTGCTTCTAGTAATATCACTGTGTGTGTGTGTGATTTTGCTCATGCTGATGCGTGTGTATTTATAGTTTGTGTGTCTTGGGGGCCGGTAGGGTCATGAGGGGAGGGGCTGTTTTTTTTTTAAATAACTGGTTTATATAAAGTCGTTTACAGAGAAATGAGAAATCTTGTTTGAATTTGTTGCGTTGTTTCAGGGCCGTTTTTTTTTATGATGTGAAAAGTACTTTTATTATAAGAAAACATATTTGAATGTCTCAGATGAGACAGTCAGATGGTGGAATGTGACGATGGTAAACGTTTTACCTGCCAAACATCAGCAAGTTAGCACCTTCATTTTGGACATGCCGTCTTATTATTAGCCACAACCTCACACATAACTGTTGTGTGGCAATGCTGTGTAATGTGTTAGCAAAATGAATATATTTGTTTCATTAGGGTAGCTGGCTAGTTAGTATCTTTGCTATTACATTTAGGTATCAATCCCTCAGTGCCAAAGCACCAGTTCCAGTAAACTAGAAACATTGTAAACAATGCTGTTAGCCATGTTATATGAACAGCTCATTAGCAGAAATCTTTAATCATTTGAAAGTAGCCTCCATCGGCTGAAAATGAAGATTTAAGAATATGAATTAACTAGTTTGAATAATATAGCATGATTTACAAGCTGCTGTGTATATGAATCGGATAATTATCTTTCTCGCCTATACAGTAGGTGGTGTATGATGCCATACATATGACTACAGGTCTCAAACTAAACGTTATTGTCTGCTTCCGGCCTGCTATGTATGTGTGGGTGTGTATATGTATGTTTTAATGACAACACAACATTGAAGTGGCGATTTTCCTTTCTTTTTGGTCGGTATGTTGCGTTGCTCTTCTGAAATGCATCTCCTCTGAACACATGTTCAGATGGAAAACAGAGGTGAAAACAAACAGTGGAACCACTCTTGTGACCTGATGTGAGAGTGTGTGTGTGTGTGCGTGTGCGTGTGTGTGTGTGTGTGAGAGACATGCAATGGTATCATTGTGTTCAGGGTTGGTGCCAGACTCGGCGCTAGCCTGGCACTGCATCAAACTGTGTGTGTGTGTGTGTGTGTGTGTGTGTGTGTGTGTGTGTGTGTGTGTGTGTGTGTGTGTGTGTGTGTGTGTGTGTGTGGTGTGTGTGTGTGTGTGTGTGTGTGTGTGTGTGTGTGTGTGTGTGTGTGGTGTGTGTGTGTGTGTGTGTGTGTGTGTGTGTGTGTGTGTGTGTGTGTGTGGTGTGTGTGTGTGTGTGTGTGGTGTGTGTGTGTGTGTGTGTGTGTTGTGTGTGTGTGTGTGTGTGTGTGGTGTGTGTGTGTGTGTGTGTGTGTGTGTGGTGTGTGTGTGTGTGTGTGTGTGTGTGTGTGTGTGTGTGTGTGTGTGTTGTGTGTGTGTGTGTGTGTTTGTGTGTGTGTGTGTGATGGATGTTGTGTGTGTGTGTGTGTGTTTTGAGAGTTGGGACTTTGCTGGCTCTCATCAAGTATGCAGTTGGAGTCCACGCTGCAGCAGAGATGCTTAATAGAGAAAACAGCAGAGAGTTGGAGAAGTCTCTAAATACGTCATACCACCCGTTCACTTCCAGCCTCTCTGCTCTCCTCTTTATCGTCACACTTGCCAATTACTCCTTTTCACATTTGCCTATCTCAGCCTGCTCTTCTTCCGCATCTCTTCCCTTTTACTTCATACCCCACCCACTAAATTCCTCCGCTCTTATCCTCATTCATGCTCCCAGCCATTCTCATCCAGTTTCAACCAAATGGAGAGTCATTCATCCTCTCTGTCAATCCCCTGCAGCCTGTGGAGAGTGTCAGCATCCCTCTCCACACTGCAGGTAGCCTCGGAGCACGTACAGCATATTACTACAGTCCCCTTCCACCGCTCTCTTGCAGTTCCGGTTGCCATGGCCATATAAGTACTTCCTCCTGGCTGAGTGAGTGACATCAGTGTTGGTTTGAGCAGTTGCAGGGAGCACCACTCTTCATGTCACAGAAAGGTGAATGTGAGTGGATTTTATATAAAGGCTGAATCTATAACGTTTATTTGTATTAGCAATGAATCTGCCAATTATTTCCCATATACATTTATTTGTTTGGTCTATAAAATGTCAGAAAATAGGGAAACATGTCCATCCCTGTTTCTCAAAATTCATAAGTCTTTTTTTGTCAGTCCAAAACAAATATATATTTCTTTAAAATTGATATAAACTAGAAAAACCTGAAAATCGTTATATATTAGGCTTAAAACGATGTTGTGACTTTCATGCATGAACAATTACTTAACAATAAAGCTACGCTGAGTCAGTCGCAGAGGCACCAATATTTATTTTTCGTCAGCCTATTCTAGCAAGAAAGTGTGTGTGTGTGTGTCTTGTGTACTGTTTGTTCTCTTCTTGTTTTAATCGGTCATGTTGCAGCAGAGAGGAACGTTATGATTCAGCAAAGCAATGTGTGAGTGTGAGCATTTGGGTTTACAGGAATCATTTCTCTGTTCCCTTTAATCTGCGACAAATCCAACTCACCTACCGTGACACACACACACACACACACACACACACACACACACACACACACACACACACACACACACACACACTCTGACTTCTCCTCATGTCCCCCTTCTCACCTCCTCCTCTTCTTGTTTCTTGCCTTTCTCATGGACCAAGAACACCAAGCTCCTGCCAAACAGGAAGTGTTCATGATTCAGCGAGAACAGACTATCATGGGTGTGTTCTCGTGTGTGTATCTCATGTTCTCCAGTATGGTCCAGTTATCAGGCAGTCGCGCAGTGGATGCCGTGCGACCTTTCTTGACTCGCACTCTTGTGTGATTATGCAATTGACTTAATGAAGACAGAAGTGAATCAATGAAAAATAACAGTTTCCTTGTGAAGTATCAGACAAGCAGCTGGAACATCAGTGTGTGTGTGTGTGTGTGTGTGTGTGTGTGTGTGTGTCTGTCAGGAAGCAGTGAAGAATAAAATTGAGGCTTTGGCATATTGCATGTAGCAGCACATCAGAGGAGGGGATGAAGCATGCAGCATTAATCACCATCTTCATCCAGCAGCCTGTCTCAGAGGCTGACTCACTCTTCATTAGCATCTTCATGCTGTCAGCTGCTCACTGGTGGCCTGTAAGCAGACGGCACACCATGCTAACGTGTTGGTACAAACTACACTCATTTTTTGTGATCACCTGTTGGAAGTACAGCCAGAACTATAGGCTGCTCAATTAATGGTATTTTAATCGTAATTACGATTTTGGCTTGCAACGATTATGAAAACAACACAATCGAAATAAAACGATTTATTTTATCATTTTTTTACTGGTTTTTCAGTTGAATTATACTTAAAGTTCAGGGTAATCAACTGTTAAAAACATACTGTTCACATTTTTTATTTATTTTTCAATAAATGGATGTTTTCAAAGTAAATGGATAATCGTTTTTAATTAATCGTGATATCAATTATTGACCCAAATAATCGAGATTATGATTTTTGCCATAATCGAGCAGCCCTAGCCAGAACCATTGAATGCTGAGGTTCTAGTTCCACAGGATGAATTCAAACAGTCAGTCATTATTACGGATTTTTCTGTTTTATCATATATTTGTCAACACCTGCACCATTAGAGGCAGACAGCAGATTTTGCCATTTAGCTAGCTGTAACAGAAGTTAATGAGTGTCACTTAATAACTGCTACACTATATAAACAAGAAAGATGGTGTTTAATGGAGTCGGCAGTTAAAAGTTTATCATAAAATGCTTTCAACAGCTTAAAGGTAAGGTAAGAATGGAGAAACCAGCTCGAGTGCGCTAGAATTTGAAAGTACGCAGCCGAAAAAAATCTGCCCCTTCCTTCAGACTTCCTTACAGAGCCCCTCCTCCAACACACACCAACGCGCACATGACTAAAGAGGGCACGAGATAAGTTTGTGCACAGATGGAAGGCTCACAGGCAGGTAGGCCATCCAGTTACTTTAGCCGGGCTGGTGAAAATAATTGGTCTTGCTTTTTACAGCGCCACTGCTTCCACAGATGACATTTTTTTATGTATTTATTGTCAAAGCATTTAATATATTCATTGCTATCGGGATGTTAAGAGCATTCCATGGACCCATGTCTGAAAGGACATTTCGACATTTTGCTAAAGACACATTTAAATTTGAGGCTGCAACAAATGATTACATTGTCGAAACACAATGAATGACACTGAGTGAGTTAGGGAGCTCCAAGTGTTTTAGGGCCCAGAGTGAGCTTTTGTCATGGGGCCCAGAATTTCTCTCAGCACGGCTGATTCAGACCTCCGACTTAGATTAGACTCTGACACAATGACATTGCAGAGAGACATGCTACTTCCTCCTGCAGGGATCAATATGCTTGGTCAGCCATAAAGCTCCCACACAGCGCCGGCTCTCATCTGAAAAACCCGATCCATATGCATAATCACAGCAAGGTCAGGCAGCAGAGCCATTTACATACAGACGCAGGCACCTTGAACTGACAAACTCACCTGCCAACCAGGCAGAAAATGAACCCGTCAAGTTTGAGATTCTGTGTGTGTGTGTGTTTGGTGTGTGAGGGCCAAGAAAGGACTGCTCATATTTAGTGTGTATGTGTTTTAAAAACCTGAGAATACCTGTGCTTTCTCGCCATTTCATTTTCTCACAGACGTGGTCTTGGTAGGTGGCTAATTGAAAAAGCCTGTACTGCTGTTTTATCCTCCCTTCCTCCTCTACACAATAATGTGTGTGTGGCTAAACTCGTGTATCTGTTTGTGTATTTGTGTTCTTGTTCCCAGCATGTGTCAGACTCTCCACAAACATTGCACTCACTGGAACTCTGAGATTTGTCTTAGTTTTGGCCTCATTTACAATTTCACACTGAAATAAAAGGCTGGAATAAGACAATATAATTGTTGCCGTAAAATCTAACTTTTGCTAACTTGGCATAAAATATTCTTCTTTGAATCCTCATTGCAGAACAAAGTACCTGACAGTGACAGTGAAGCCTTTGTCTGTTTTGCATCTTATAGCCTCATAAAGTAGTCTCTCTTTGCTGTGTGTGTGTGTGTGTGTGTGCCACGGTAGGTGAGTTGGATTTGTCGCAGATTAAAGGGAATAGAGAAATGATTCCTGTAAACCCAAATGCTCACACTCACACATTGTTTTGCTGAATCATAACGTTCCTCTCTGCTGCAACATGACCGATTAAAACAAGAAGAGAACAAACAGTGCACAAGACACACACACACACACATACTTTCTTGCTAGACTAGGCTGATGGAAAAATAAATATTGGTGCCTCTGCGTCTGACTCAGCGTGGCTTTAATGAACATCAAGGGGAGGGAGAAGGAGAACAGCACACTTTGGTGAATTGAAAATACTGAGAGAGATGTTATTGCTGAAATATCGGTTTTAATTTCATAATGTGAATCCTGCCAAGTGTTTGATAAATAATAATGAGTGCTTTTGTGACTGCTGTGGTTTGATGAGCAAGGTGTTGGTGATTTTCCATACGACGCGGTGGAACAGGGAAAGGTGTCACTTACCGTGTTAATGTGCCGGAGGTTTGGCGCTCAGCCAGACTGTTTGAAAGAGACTAATTAAGCCGTATGGGACAAATTACAGAAAAAAACGGAATTAATTAACGGAGAAGAACATTGAATGCAGATGCTCCCATACAGGGCGTAGAGCTGCAAAGTGTACCATTCATTTCCCCAGTAAATAATGTTAATTGTAGCTGATGCACTTTCCTGAATGATTAGTACAAGTGATGAGCAACTGTGTTAGAATATATCTGGTTTCTTTGATAAAAGCCACAAGCCTAAAGATTACACAAAAAAACAAACAACCTATTCAATCTGCAGCTGAATTCACTCTCAGATTTTGGGTACATTTTAGATGAATTTGGCAACTGGCACCATGTTTTGATTGAAACCAAAATGATAAAAGTTACCATAACAAAGAGCCCGGTGTCCCTATGTTGAGAAACATTTATGGTATTAAAGGAACAAGGGTTTATAACCTTGTTATTCTAATTCATCCTGAGGGGACCATAGATGTCTGTATACAGTTTGATGGCAATGCATCCACTGGTTGTTGTAATATTTCGGTTTGGACCCAAAGACTGACCAACAACTGTGGCATAACATTTACAATTTAAAATTGTTTAGCAGTAGCTAGGGCTGCTTGATTATGGCAAAAATCATAATTTCGATTATTTGGGTCAATAATTGATATCACGATTATTAAAAACGATTATCCATTTACTTTGAAAACATCAATTTATTGGAGAGAAAACATTTGAACAGTATGTTGTTAACAGTTGATTACCCTGAACTTTAAGTATAATTCAACTGAAAAACCAATAAAAAAAAAAGTAATACAATAAAAAAAAAAAGTTAATAATAATAACAAAATAATCGTTTTATTTCGATTATGTTGTTTTCGTAATTGTTGCATGCCATAATCGTAATTGCGATTAAAATACGATTAATTGAGCAGTCCTAGCAGTAGCCCAAAATACTGTTATATGTGGCTTCTCCTGGGTGACTTAAATGTTAAATGAGTTAGTAAATCATCCAAATAAAGTCAACTAACTCTATGGAATATACATTTGAAGTGACCATCATCCACCATCATGTTTCTAGTGTAATTTCATCAATTGTGATGAAGGATGTCATAATGTGATCAGCAATATACCGTTGATCTGAGTTTTGTAGAGACACTTCAGTGGGATGGAAACTGTGAGAAATAGAGATAATACAATAATACTCTCTCAGCTGTATTAGGCCTGTATGTTTAATTTTAAGGGAGGATTTGTTGTTGTTGTTTCTGGAAGTCAAACAGGTCACAACATGATGCTTTACAAGGACCTGACCTGCAGTGACACACCTGACTCATGCTGTGTGTTCGTGCTGAAAGTAGTTCTTCAGTTACACAGAAAGATCCAATTGCATCATTTGGGCTTCCCACCTCAGTCTCTCTCTCTCTGTCCCTCTCTGTTTGTCCCTCTGTCTCTCTTCCACTCCCACTCTCAGTCACCCCCGCTGCTCTCATCTCCCCGACTTTGTCTGACAGCTGCACTGCTGTCATGTGAGCGCTCTGTCCATTGTTCTTGATCACCAGACTTAAACTGCTGCGCAGATTTCTTCGGCTGTTGTTTGACCCCGCTGAGGACAGAGAGGGCTTAAGATCCAGACAGTATCAAATCAACCTTTATTTATATAGCATATCTCAAAAGGCTTCACAAACCAAACACATAGACAATTAGCAAATCAAAATAATACTAATACAGAAAAAATAATAAATGACAGTAGTGTTGCACATGTGTACAGCAAAAGCTTGACCTAGTGGTATTGTAAGAATTCTGGTAGGGAAGGTAACAAGGCATAACTAGTATCATAAAGAGGGGGGTAGGAGGCTTTCAATAACTTAATTCTGGCTCAAAAGATAGAAAAGATGTGTCTCCTCTCATTGCCCTTTACGAAGCCCCTGTTCCTGGTGACTGTTGGTGTTTTTGGATCTGAGAGAAGCTGTGGGCTCTGTGCCACAGCAGAGAGGCAAATTCATATAATGGAGTCCTTCCAAAAGTCCTCCATCAAACACACACACACACACCCCCACACACACACACACACCCCCACACACCCCCCCCCCCCCCCCCCCACACACACACACACACACACACTCCATCAAACAGTCACACTATCACAGGCGCACGCTTAATTATTCAGTCACTAATTATCTCGTGTACCCGGTTACGTAACTGAGGTTGCTTTTGTGAGAGAAGGGGAAGAAGAGACTTGTAAGGAGAACTTGCCGGAAGAGCCGAGCGTTTGATTTGAGAACATTTCATCAGGCCACGTGCTGATGCAACTTCTCCGGAGCATCTGAAACTGCTTTATAAAACATGGAAATAAAGAATTTCTATATCTGGCGAAGATGCAAAGGAGAGGCTGTGTTCAGATTAGCTTGTACGTACCCAAACATACAGCGTTTTGTGTATTTAAATATCCCTTTAGCACAAAGAGATGCTGGCTGTTCATGTATGTGCACAATGTAATATAATGGCAGTCTTATCTCTTCTCCCTCACCTCTCATTTCGCCCTTGTTTTGCTTTAGTAGTTTATCAACTCTAGCTTTATTCTTTTTTTCTGTCATGTTTTGTCATTGACAGGACATATCCTTCTTTTCCTAACAATTCATTTGGACCTCTTTTGCTTTCCCCCTCCCCTTCCATGACTTTTCTTTCACACCCTCTGTTAGTTTAATTTGTATTAGTCTTTGTGTCTCCTGTCTCCTCTTGTGTTTTATCTTCCTTCTGCTTTTTTCCTCCTCTACCTCTCCCCAATCCTTCCTCAATCCTCTCACTCCTCTGTCTCAGTGTGAGGCCGAACAAGCTGTGATGCTGTTTCAGTCAGCACAACTCTTGGAAAGCTGTGCATTTTTAATCAGAAACTCAGCTGAAGTTCAACACCATGAATGCCTTCAAGGTGAGACTGTCAGAAAGTTATCTCTAATCCTCTCTCTGTAAAACCCTGCCTTCAAGTGAGGTCCTTTGGAGCAGTAACAAATATAATTAGCTTTATTTACCTTTGCCCGGTGGTTTGATTTCATGTAGTTCAAGATGCCTTAAGAGTCCATATAAGTAACATACATGTAAGACGAGTCTATGCGTTCGTTGTGTGTCTGTAATTGCATGTAAATGTCAATAAATGCCTGTCATAATAATTCTTATTACTAATTAATCAAAAAACAGTGGGAGAAAATAATCTGAGGTAATTGGTTAAAAAAAGACCCAGTGTGACACTGTCTACTTTCATCATTATCACAGTGCACACACTCAAACACAGGCACGTGCAGACCCCCAATAACCTGACAGGACCAGTCACAGTCAAAATCACACACACCAAGACTTATACACACATGTGAAATAAAAAATACTCGAATATGTTATATAAGTAATGTTTTTTCGTAAAATGTTATTGAGTGACATGTCCAAACATCAACTCATACAACCATAGGCACATACACTTACATGTAGCCTTGTGATTAATCTGCATGCACACACAAACACAAAAACAAACACTTCACTATTCTTTTTTTCACATGTTGACATTTACAGTACTTGCAGCTGAACCCTGTGAAGGGTCACCGCGGCGTCAGTTTACCTCGGGCTAGCCCACACTCAGTGAGCGGGGGTGGTGGGCCTCCGTGTTGAGCACATGCAACCATCAGCTTTCATCACCACTGGCCCCAGTCCCCATCCTTAATGTGTCTACACCAGTCTCGGATAAGACTGAATACCCTGAATGCCTCTGACATCATGGAGTTTCCACTGCTGCGCCGTCTCACCGCACAGATAGCAGCTTTGATATTTCATACCGCTGGCTCCTTCGCAGGGGTTCCCCACCCACCACCCCTCCTGACCATAGATGGACTCTGTAGAGTTGCTGATTATGTGGACGGAGGTCATCTGATCGCCCAAAGGTCAGATCTCCAACAGTTTAGGTTGTGTAAGAGTCAAGTAGCGTGACTTTAAACTAGTAAAATGACTACAAAGGAACCTTAAATCTTGGCTGACATTTGTGGTGTGAGGAGGGGCTGGGGTTGCATCCCAAATTAAGATGTGATTGTGTCGTTTTTTTGTCAAAATAATTTAAATATTCTGATGAGCAGCACCGCTACATGGAAAACAAACTCATGTAAATATTTTATGTAATCTTCAAAGCGTAGCTATGCGTTTACATTTGCCAATAGACACTCTGCTGTAACACTATCCTGTATGCTTGTGCTATAAATGATGTGAGCACCCACGTAGGCAGCTATCTTGATTATTTATCTTAATGTGTTGGACGAGGTTTTCCTAGTGGGGAAAAACCCCAAAATACCGGCAGATGACAGTCCCACTTGTGAAACTCAGGTTTTTATCGAATTAGTTCTGCTGTTTACAATAAAATCATGTCTGTTTTCTTCTCTTATGACATGTATTTCATGGATTGATTGATTGAACTACATAAACCTTTCCCTATCGTGGGGAAATTGTAATTTAACAGTATAATTTAGGAAACTACATTCTGCAAAAAAAATTATTTTGTATTTCTTCCCTTTTTTTCTGCTGTTTGGTCAGACGACCGTGTAGGAGCAGCAAAGGAACGGCGCATTATTCCAGTGGATTAACTCTGAGCTTTTCCTTCCTGTGAGACTCACGTGTCGAGTGTTTTTCTTGAATATCAAAGGGTTTCTCAGGTCAGTCATGCAACAGGATACCATTGTTGGGCTGAGCATCACCAAGTCTGCAGGAAGGAACCTCCATGTTTGGACAACATTCCTCTCTGCACAAGTGGCTGATTTTCTTCTCCTATTTAAAAAAAAAACACAACAACAACGTGGCTTGTGCATCATTCCCTGTATAAACAGACACAGAGACAGACACATGAATAACAAATGCACTTTACACGTCACAAGCAGATGACGGGTGTTCACCACAATTTATTTGTATGAGGGGTAGGATGCTTTATAGGAACAGGACTCACATTTTCCATCACATGCACACTCACACAGCCAGCAGAACGAGGTGATATGACTCCTCTAACTATAGTCTGCCTCTCTGTCGCTCTGGATAATCCAGTTAGGATGCGTTATCAGGAGCTTTTAGCTTCCTGGCTTCCAGCTGGAGGAACAACAGACTCCAGGCTCCAGACTGGCATGGTATCCTGAATAAACCTTTGTCACATAAATGCACGTGATACATACACTGGAGGATCTGCCCTTACATGTGCATAAAACTACATATCGCACTTAGATACTAACTAAGCACTTATATACTAACAAAGGACTGGCTTATCTAAAGCCTGTTGAGTAGCACTTGAAATGTGTTGGCTCTATGAAACCTAATGTACTTATATGATTCTGTTTTCTTCAAGGTTGTATCTTCTTGGTCGAATGCATTTTGTCGCTTTGGATAAAAGCGTCAGCTAAATGAAATGTAATGTAATATCAAACCACTTTTTTCCTCTGCTGTGTGTGTGTGTGTGTGTGTGTGTGTGTGTGTGTGTGTGTGTGTGTGTGTGTGTGTGTGTGTGTGTGTGTGTGTGTGTGTGTGTGTGTGTGTGTGTGTGTGTGTGTGTGTGTGTGTGTGTGGTGTGTGTGTGTGTGTGTGTGTGTGGTGTGTGTGTGTGTGTGGTGTGTGTGTGTGTGTGTGTGTGTGTGTGTGTGTGTGTGTGTGTGTGTGCAGGTAAAGTTGGTAAGCGTGTGTGTGTGGGTCAGAGGTTGCGGGGGGCACCAGCTGATGTCACAAATCTAAAATAAGAATAGTGTCCTTGTTGACAGCTTGGCGACTATAATTGTCGTGACAACCCCTAGGAATGACACCCCCGAGTGCATGGAAAAAGAAAACAACACACACACACACACACACACACACACACACACACACACACACACACACACACACACACACACACACAAAGCTGTGTCAGCGGGGGGAAACCCTCTGGAAACAATGTCTGGCATGCTTGGGGATTTGAGAGGGGAGTGCAGCAGGGATTTAACCCACTCTGGAGAGCACCAAACCTGGGCATGAAACAAGGCCACAGACCTTTTTAATTGAACCTTTAACTAAATATTATTTGTGGACGGATTGAATAATGCCATAATTTCTTTTAATATCTCAGATTCTTTATTAGAAATATTCTTCTACGTTTGAATGCTAGCCTCTCTACATGCAACATGGGTTTTCCAAAGCTGTTGCTTGCTTTTGGCACACCTAAAGTAATGTTCTAAAATAGACAAATCTAAAATAACCTGTTGAGCCTGTGTAATTCAACCCTGAAACATTCTGTCTTCTTCCAGACATCCATAAAGAAAGCATTCAATGATGTCCCTGTGACCAGCAATGCTGACATATTGCCGCCTTATATCTGAAGCCAACGTCACAGGGATAGCCATCTGGATCTGGATCTGGATTAATACTGGGCAGAACCCAGAGGTATCACGCTCAGTGTGGATGGATGATCCCCGCTAAATGTCTCTTAAAATTTGCCGGAAGCACTCCACGGTTTCTGCGATGACAGCTTCTTCTGGTAGCAAGTTCCACTCTCTGATTGTTCTCGGAAAGAAGGAGTATTTAAGAGTGTCACTAGTTGCGAAAATTCGCTCGAAGTTCAAAGAGTTGGCTTTGCGGGTTGCACTTCTTCTAACTGGCTCTAGGTACATTGATGCATCAATGGCTGAGATGTTATGGACAATCTTGAAGAAGAGAACCAAACGAGCCTTTCACTTAATTCCACCCAGTTCAACCGCTTGAGCATTTCTGTGACACTGCTGTCCCATTCATAATCTCCAAAAATGAATCTTGCACCTCTTCTTTGTACTGATTCCAGGGCATCACTGTCTTTATCAGTGTAGGGGTCCCAGACCGAGCTGGCGTACTCTAGTTTAGAATGTACTAGCCATCAAGTGACACACACACACACACACACACACACACACACACACACACACACACACACACACACACACACACACACACACACACACACACACACACACACACACACACACACATACACACACACACATTTTCTGACAAATATTGCGATTGCGATTCGAATTGCGATATTTATTTTTAAGCGACCCAACGGAAGTTTATTGTAAAATGCGGCCATAACTCCGGCTAGGAAGGTCGTATCAACATACTCCCGTCTCTAGCACCCCCGCAGCCCGAGCTACGAGTGAAAGAACTAAACATACATGAAACTTCCGTTGGGTTGCTTTAAAGTCAAGCTTCAGTTAAAGATTCACCCTTTTAGATGTAGAACATGTGATGGAGCATTACTAACCTGACTCAGATGGTTTGTTTCACCAAACTATCTAGGAAAGCTCCATTGGAAGCCATTTGGAAAGGGCAGGCACTTTCAAAAATACTTGGCAGGTGATTGGATCAATCTGTCTATCACCTTCTATCATGGGCCACTTCTGATTGATTAACAATGGCTGGTACATGTGGAGCACAGCACTTCTGATTGGTGTGGATGACTGACACACAAGAAGAAGAAAAAAATGTGTAAAAAAAAAAAAAAAAAGTTTTAAAAAATCGCAGGCTTTGCGATTTGATAATCGCATCATCTCGAATCGCGATTTCGATTTAAAATCGATTAATCGTTCAGCCCTAACCTGAATGTGTTTCTAAGTGTGTGAGGCTGCTATCTGAAAAGATCCTACAAACATTTGGAGGCTGGTAATTAGTTTGAAGCATAAAGGTGATAACAAGCGGCAGCCACACGTTTGCAGTGGAAGTCACAGCCCCACCTCTCACACCCTCTTCCCCCCCGCCCCCCTCCCCCCAGATTCACAGACACACTGACTTGAATAAATGCAAGATTATATGATCATCTCCACGGCTAACACTCATGAACTTCACCTTTACTGACACTGTTTCTGTGCATCAGATAGTGTATATGTCCCCCCCACGTCCTCCGCCTACTGCACCTTTCCCTTTTTCTTCTGCATGTCTTCTCCACCCACACCTCCTCCTCCTCTTCACATCTACACAATCTATGAGTCATCTGATCCAAAAGGTGAGATGCAGCATTCAGTAGATTATTTTCATCTTGACGTGCTACATGAGAGACAATCTTCACTTTTTTCTTTTGTCCCCTTTCATTTCCCTCCCTGGCTTTCATCCATGCGTCACTCGGTGACAGTCTACTAGTTGAAAGCTTGTTGCTTGTGACAGATTTCGTGCAGTCTGAGGTCATGTTAGACGGCTCCCCCCTGCAAACACTTTATACGAGCGCCCATATGGTCGTCTGGAGTGTGTGGTTTCCATCTCTGCTTGGTGCTCATGATTGAATGGCAGCTTGATCAAATAAAGACTGTGTGTGTGGTGGCGATCCCCGTCATAACAGCCTTTGTTTCCATGATAGGAAGTTACTCCTCAATAATATTTTGTTGCCATATTGATAACACGATTATAAACTCATACTGGAAAACAGATTAGGGAGTTGAGTCATCAGAGACATATTGGTTTCAGTCTCTCTCCCTCTTTCTATTCTTCTTCACCTATCATGCTCATCTTTCTCTACGACCTTCTTTTATCTCATGATTCCCTTTTCTCTCCCTTCAGGTTGTGGAAACAGCAGTATGAGTGGAGACATGTACAGTGCCGGTTACCGCTCCATCACCAACATAGACTACTCCTCTGTGTGCATCAGTACAATGGGTGCCAGGTACAGCCACTGCCCGGGAATGACCTGGCAACAGATGGACGTGCGCCAACTCTCCTTTCCTGAAGCATCCTTTGATGTCATCCTTGAGAAGGCCACGCTGGACGCCATCATGGTGGAAGAGAAGTCACCTTGGGAGGTGTCTCCTGACACCGCCTGTTTCATTCACCAAGCACTCACAGAGGTACAATTCAAAACTGATGAGGGTTAAATGTTTCTTGAACCAAAATGTATTGATTTTTGGCAAAACATACGCTGGGATTTTAAGCGGATGTGCAGTTGCGTTTCATATCCTGTTGTGTTATAGGGAGGGGTCATGCATTTTGAAACACATTTTTTTTTAAGTTTGTCTCTTTTACATCTGCGCTTGCTTATATATTTGCGAAGAGGTTTGTGTGCCTTGCCCCCAGTTTCTTTTGGGAGATGTGTTTTGTTGGAGCACCACCCATGACCAGAAGGGGCATAACGCGAAACCCGCAGGTCCCCACCAACCCGTTCACGTATCTAACAGATATTCCCCACTCAGCGAGACACCCGCTGAGAAGCCAACTCTGGTTATTGGTAGCTCTATTATGAGACACGTGAATTTAGAGACCGAAGCCTCCACAGTCACATGCATTCCGGGGGTCAGAACGGGCGACGTTGAGGCGCATCTTAAACTGCTGGCTAAAAATAAACGTAAATACAGTAGGATTGTTATTCACGTCGGTTGTAATGATGTTCGTTTACGCCTATCAGAATGCACCAAACTTAATGTGGAGTCGGTGAGTAGTTATGCTAAAACAATCTCGGACACAATAATCTTCTCTGGTCCCCTCCCCAATCTGATCAATGATGACATGTATAGCCGCATGTCATCATTTCAGCGCTGGTTGTCTTGGTGGTGCCCAGCAAACAATTTGGGCTTCGTAAATAATTAGACAGCCTTCTGGGGAAAACCTGGTCTGATTAAGAGAGACGGCATTCATCCTACTTTGGAAGGTGCAAATCTCATTTCGGCAAACATTTCAGGGCTTTGTGGACTTCAGTAGTTGTTGACTACGCCCCATTTTCTTACAAGGAGATGTTAACAGATGACCAATGTATAGCTGGGATCACACACACACACATTCTGCATAGACTTCCTTCCACCCCGAAGTCCGCTCACAATAACATGAATACATCTATTGATAATTCAGAACGACCATTGTCTCTTTAACTGTGTGACTCAATAACACACATCCTCTCATGGCCTCTTTAGGAGTCTTGCAGGATATGAATTATCCAATTAACAAAGCGCACATACATTTTCCCCTATGCAGCTTACACACCAACATTTTTATCGTTTCTTAGCTAATGCATGCTGGATATGAACCACTAACCAACAAGACTTTAACTGTATTATGTCTGAGGAAGCCCCTCTCTTGGAGTTCCTCTGACCTCTTATCAATTCACTTAACATGGGTACATCTGCTGTTAATTGCAAAGACCATTGATAATTAGCAAAGAGACTCATGGGCCTCTTCTAATGACTTTCTGAAAAATACTTATCAACGGGTAATCATTTTACTCAAGGCAGAAATCACAGGTTGTACTGTACCTTACCTACTCACAAATAGCCAAAAAAACACCTTTTGATTATAACACAAAAGTGGAAGAAAAGACAATTGTGCTAATCTACTTCTACTTAAAATGGAAAATCATTTAAAAACCTCAGTATGCTTAAGAGGAAAACATCAATTTGTCCCATTCAAGTTTAACACACATCCTATATATCAGGTGACATAAAAATGAATATACCAGAAATACGCTGTATTAAACTTTCTGCCATAACACATTATTTGAATACTTCAGTTTGAGTAGGGGAGCATCCTCAAACTCACAGAAAGACAATTTGATTGAAAGAAAACCCTTTATTGACAATTCAGGTGTGATTATGTAATGGCTCTACGTGTAGTTTTTTTCCTTTTTGCTTTAACTGGCCGAAAATCAGATCCTTCAAGTAAAGTCCAGTAGTGCACAGAGAATACGGATCTGAATTTTACTCAAAAAGCCTCCATATTGTGTGCGATGTCTGTGTGTTTGCGTACTGAGACACAGATGAAAAACTTCACCTGTCATAGCTAAATACTAAGGTCCAACCTCAAAATGTCATCAGTATGGTAATTAAATAACAACTTTTCAGCTGCAGCAGTCTTTCAATGGGGTTCAATGCTGTGAGGGGTACCTTTTAGAGTTCACTTTGTCCCTTAATTGACATGTGCACTTGGATTAAGCACAAAGTCCTATATATTTGGGTTTTCCTCAATAAATTGGAAGCTAATGAAACGTACAAGACTTTGTTTCCAACTTCTATACTACAAGAGTTGGAAGATGTTTTTATTCTAGAAGACTGGCCTTTGTCTGCAGTGAAGCACAAAACAAAACTCTTCTGGTCAGTATTATTCAAGCTACTGGAGTCTTTGCATGCCTGCGATGATTTGAATGCACTGCTACAGTGAGCGTAATCTCTGAATGACTTCTCTGACAGTGGAATCAGTCATAGTGGCACTTTACATTTCCACTCCATCTCCACAGCCCTCAGTTGACTTCCATGACGTGGAGTGCTATTCAGCGGCTGGCTGCAGCGCTAACCACCACTGTGTCAATGTGACAATGACAATGTTTTGGCCATTAGCCATGCTTGACCTTGACTCCGTGAGACAAGAGAACGCTGCTATCAAACTAGAGTAGGTGACTCCCGAGCTCTGAATTGAAAATAATTACTCATTATGCACTCACTGCCACATTCAGAGCACCTGCTAAATGGGTTGTTATTCAAAGTTGAGTTTGTTATTACAGGTATAGTTTACGCTTAATACACAGATGGAATATATAATTAAAGTAAATGTAACGGTGTGAAAGGTCAGGTTGTGTGAATCATTTGAATAAAAGCAGGCAGAGGACTAAGTGCAACTAATGTTAATGCACATTTGAACTGATGTTTTCAAAGAACACATCAATTATAAATATTATGGAGCTTTTCCGGTGAATAATCAAATTAAAATGTAGCAATCAGCTGGCTTCCACAATGTGTTATGCTGATGAAAAACAGTCTATATATTTATTATAAAGTCAACTGACAATTATTACAATTTGGAAAAGGATTAGTTATCTATCGCCATAAAGATTCAGCTTTACAAAAGTTGTATAAGGAAGATCACTCATGAACAAGTTTGTCAGGCCTAAACAATACTCAGTGAGTTTTAGTGAGGAAACGCATACTAAAAAAGCATTAATGCGCCATAAACACACGAGCAAAATGTACTTGTGTGGTGACGCAAAAGGGTGATGGGAGTGAAAAAAAGGTGTCGGCAGTGTTAGCATAAACTGCAGGAGCTAGCAACGACTGCATTGCACGTAATTAGTCGAACTTTATTGTTGTTTTATCGCATTTTACACTAGTACTCTACTGTTAGCAGTGTCCTTCCTTCGTTGCTGATTGTTTTGTTTTCAACATTCAATCCTAACTGTCTTAAACTGGGAGTAGAAATCGGTATTCCCTGAATGCAGAGGCATTTCAACCCTTAAAGTGGCTGAATATTCCAGAATGTTGCTATTTTTATTATTTGTAGTGTGTTGCAGCCCATAATAAGTGCTTAGTTTTTTAAATGGTGACAACCTAAATTGACAAAACACTGTTTTGTCACTGGATAAAATAGATGTGTCTTTCAAATAAAGCGATTGGTCTGATAAATTGCCTGCCATATATAACAGTAATTCCTGGGAGAAGATTAGGCCTGAGAAATGTTTTCAGACGGAAGTATCTAAAGGCTCTTCTCACCCTGCTGTGAGTTTAACCAGGGACAAGCTTGACTCAAGGAGTAAACAAAAGCAAATACTGTGCTGTATATGGGCCAATTTGTAAAGGACAGACAATAGCCTCACACGCTCACTCAGTAGTAGACAGAGTGCGGGGTGTTTTCCTCCAACAGAAGGACGTATTAAAGGAGGATCAGTGAGTGAGTTTGGGGGACAGATGGGAGGATTTGACTTCCCTTCAAAGGAAGTGAAGCTGAAGTCACGAAGCAGCCCTATTTGAAAGCCATTACACTTTAAGATTCAAGTTCCTTCTCTGTCATCATAGCTCTCACCATCTCTTCTTCTCACTCCCGCCTCTCCCTCTGTTTTACCCTCATTTCCACTTTGGTTTCTATCACCTGCTCTTTGCTCAGGGCTGTGAGGAGACGGTGATGTGTGATTGTGTTCATGTTCTCTTTCTGCTGCACTCTGTGTGTGTGTGTGTGTGTGTGTGTGTGTGTGTGTGTGTGTGTGTGTGTGTGTGTGTGTGTGTGTGTGTGTGTGTGTGTGTGTGTGTGTGTGTGTGTGTGTGTGTGTGTGTGTGTGTGTGTGTGTGTGTGTGTGTGTGTGTGTGTGTGTGTGTGTGTGTGTGTGTGTGTGTGTGTGTGTGTGTGTGTGTGTGTGTGTGTGTGTGTGTGTGTGTGTGTGTGTGTGTGTGTGTGTGTGTGTGTGTGTGTGTGTGTGTGTGTGTGTGTGTGTGTGTGTGTGTGTGTGTGTGTGTGATCATCACAGAGAAGTCGATAGCTCTCTGCGGTTGTCTATTTTTGCTCCCTCACTTACTCGTATGGGTACAGCAGTCACGATTCGAGTTCATGTTTTGCAGCAAGGTGGGTTCAGAGCCTGCTTTAAAAAAGGTGACAAAAACCAGGACTGACAGAAAGCTAATGAGCAGAGCACCAGCGTGAGACTGATGGGAAGAAGGTAGCAAAGGAGAGGAAAGAAGAGAGAGGGGAGGGAAAAGAGTGCTCTCATGTATAAAAAGAAAGAAATACAGGTGACAATAAAACAATTGCTACCACTTCACATCCAAATATCTTATTTCCCAGCCTGTTAACAAACCATGCCTGTTGTGGTTTGTTAAGATGTTAAGGCATAGAGCAAATATCCATTGAGTGAATGCAGCACACGGTCATCACTGGAGCCTATCAAGGACACACGCTGTAAATAGAAGCATGCTACAATCACTGTTTTGTTTTTGTAAAATCTCACAACAGCGGCCGTGGTGCACTGAGGTGTGACAATTATTTCACAGCCTGACATGCTCTGTGAATCACTTTTACCGTTGCTATGGAAACTCTTTCGTTAGTTATCATCTCAGACTAACACTTTTAATTGCCAACCATCGTTTAAAGAGGTAAAGACATGGGCTCAATCAAAGGGAACATGTTAGTAGAGATTTGGCTTTGCGAGGCGGTCAAAGGGCAGACTGAAGGACTGTCCCTGGTGTCTGATTATTATTTTTTGCTCAAGGTCACTGAGGTAGAGACGGTTGAAAATACAAGGTCTAAAATATAATTGGGTGACTCTGCAATTTCAGGTGATTAGTGAGAGAATGTGTGTGGTGTGCAACAGACGAGGTAAAACTGTAAGACTTTGTGAAGTTTTTGGAGTTTTGTGCAGACCACAGTTTTCCAGAACTATTATCACATTTTCTTGTTGTGTTTCAGACACTGTTATTGATGTTTGATGGGTTTAATTGGACCAAAATGGTCAGTTTGGTGGCAGGAAATGTGAATCCTACACTTCAAAATACTGTGGCCTGCTCTGATGGATCAATTCAGACTCATTTGTCCTGACCTCATTTCTGCTGCTGGTAAAAGTCCGCCAACCAAAGTGTGTGGTGGACATAAACCTTATTACACCTGCTATTTGTTATAGAAGTAAAATGACATACTTCTAACATTAATGATGACTGAGTTTGTTTGAGTAGCATCTGTGTTTTTATATGAAAAACTTCCCAGTAGAGAAGTCTATTGATATATAAAAAAAATATATGACCCTTTTTATATTACTACATTTTTGGGCCAATTTTTGCGTAATGCAAAATCCCTAGTCACCAGTTTCAAAAGAATGCAATAGAATTAGGCGGAGAACTACCTGATGGTATTACATTTTAAACATTCAAAGAAAGGTGTCATCCAAGAGCCTAGCATTTTCCCTGCTTTTTTAGGTTTTTCAGTTCAAAAAGATTTTTTTTTTCTGTGAAGAATGTATTTAATATTTAGTGATTAAATCCACATGGTTGACTTACCCTTTAATTTGTATTATGACATATATCCCCTCCTCTGATTGCAACCTTTGATATCAGTTCAGTTTATCCAGAAGGTTAATTTAGGCACATTTCATCCAAACATATATTTAATAGGGATGCACGATAATTATCGGCCCGATAATTATCGGTCCGATATTAGGAATTATGACGTCATCCCGATAAACCCGATACCAGTATTAATAGCCCCGATAATATACAATATATTTTTTGGGTAAAAAAAAAGAAAAAAATACTGCGGTGTGGGTGGATTGGGATGAGGGGTGCTTGTTTTTCACTCGGCTCCTCCCGTTTTGCCAGTACTGTGGTATTAGTGGTTTAGGAAGAGGGGAGTTCTTCACAAATCCAGCGCTCCCTAACTCATGCCTGGCTGTGACGTGAATGGTGTGCGGCCGTGAAGCCAGGACAGTAAACAAACATGTCGTCGGTGGTATGTGCGTTGGAGCTATGTGCAACTCAAGGCATATGCTCGAACCGGAGCTGCCTGGACGCTGCAATCATGTTGCGCACTATCCGTGCTGAGTGTGCTGACTTTTCATACAATGTCCCACTGTCTGGCTTCCTGCATAAAGTCAAGTGCTCGGCGCAGTTGTGGCGAAATGTCGCTCCTCTGTTTTCATTTAAACAGCTCCTTATATCCGTTAGCGCAGCTAGCTAGCACCAGATGCTAACAACAACAATGCACGTAAGGTCTCTCTCTCGCTCGCTCGGGCCACACATACACACACCCTCCCGGTCCTCCAGATGGCCAGTCGGTGCCTGCCGGTGAGCGTGGAAGTGTGGTCTGCCACAAGCGGGCGGCAGGAGCGGGGCTGTCAGCATCAGCTTGTAGATGGTATTTTAAACTCAATGCGCTCTGAAACTACGGGGCGGCCAAGGAAAAAAAATGCACATGCGTTAATCGCGTTAAAATAATTAGTGGCGTAAAAATTGTTTTCGTATCGGCCTTGAGAAGCAGGAAGTTATCGGTATCGGTTTCAAAAAACCAATATCGTGCATCCCTAATTTTCATTTAACTTAATTAAAGTGTGCAGGGAGTTGGAGATAGATCATGCCTTCCCACAATCCCAAGGAATCCCCATCTCCACAGGGCTACATTATTCCCACCCACACATGACGGGGGAGGCTCCTGTCGTGACATCATCACACGTTGGTTTGATGCAGATCGGAAGACGTTCTCTGACATTGATTGGTTGTCCCTGAACACACACATACATATATACATACATACATACATACATACATACATACATACATACATACATACATACATAGCATACAGTCATGCACACACAAATTAGCTGCAGTCTTATTTTTCAGTTTGACAAATATGTTCTTGTGAGGCTCAAATATCACTTTGTGTTTGTCTTTCTAGGCTTCTCTTAAAATGAACTTTACTCTTAATATTAACACAGATTTCATAAAATTTTGAAATAGGAGTTTCTGCCATAGCAGTCACAACTTTGTAGTGTAAGCATTGTCACTGAAATTGTTTTGAGTAAAACATAGGGTGATATATTTAAAAACAGTTTAGCAAATACCGTAACAGAAAACATGTGCTAAATGTGGCTAACTTAATTTGTTATCTTAGCAGCTCAGGTGCAACAATTTATATTTGTTTTACCTATAAAGAAAGACACTTTTACACTAAATAAAAATACATTTTATACTATTGTATTTGTGATAATTTAAATTGAGAAATAATGACCATACTGCATGGTGTACAGTACGTCTAGGAACTCAGCTCTTGGTGCAGGGCTTTTCAAAGTTTGACTCTTTAGCACCATTAAAAGTAAGCCCAACCATTATATGTTCCTGCATTGTGCCCATTGATGTACAGACGGATGTCACTGAAAACTTAAAAAAACAATTCTTGAAGTTCTTGAGATATAAAGAGTGTTTGTAGCTGAAGTATATATTTTACATCACTACTTGTGTTGTGTTTGTGTTTATAAACCAGCCTTGTGGGCCCCTTTTAATCTCACATCTTTCTTACACATATGCTTTTGTATTTTATGATTATGTGTTTGTTAATGTGGTGTGTGTGTGTGTGTGTGTGTGTGTGTGTGTGTGTGTGTGTGTGTGTGTGTGTGTGTGTGTGTGTGTGTGTGTGTGTGTGTGTGTGTGTGTGTGTGTGTGTGTGTGTGTGTGTGTGTGTGTGTGTGTGTGTGTGTGTGTGTGTGTGTGTGTGTGTGTGTGTGTGTGTGTGTGTGTGTGTGTGTGTGTGTGTGTGTGTGTGTGTGTGAGAGCAAAAGAAGTAGAGCAGTGGAGCACATGTGAGGAGAAGGAGCGGGGGTGATTGCATTTCTGTTTGCGCATGTGTAAAGTGAGGATGGGATCAAAGACGGTGTCTGTTTGTGTATGCTCGCAGAGCATCTTTCAATTTAAATATTTGCATGCAACATGTTTGCCTCTTGTGGTGCTTGTCTTTAGATCGATATCAGAAACGGGTTTATTACCAGGTAGGTTGACACGTACGAGGAATTTGACTTGGTGTTGTGGTGCATTCATAAAAGTAAAACAAACATTAAAAACACAGATAGAAAACTATTTTAAGAAAAGTATAATAACATAAAAAAATATGGTAAAATGTAGCAGTATTTACATGCACTTGTGAATGAGCTTTCAAAGTGTGTGTTTGTGTGTGTGTGTGTTTTTGTGTGTGTGCATGCATAAATATAGTTCTGCATTTACACGTGTCTTTATGCAGGATTTTTTGTGTATATTTATATTGTATGTGTGAGGATCAGCAAATGGACGAGTAAGCCCAGGCTTCACACCCCTCCAGAGATTTTCACACAGCTCAGGGAAGATTCTCTGCACGTGCTCCGTCAAACATTCTCAACCCTCATTGGCTGAAAGCGTTTCCCACACACACAAACAAAAACTGGCTTCTTTAAAACAACACAAACATGATTCACCATAGTAAGGGTTTACCCTATACATTTAATATCACATTATGTCTTTTTAGTAGCACCTGAAAATGACATTGCACAATGGTTTATGAATATGTTGTTTTCTTTTTCCTCGTAAATTACGAATTTATTGAGGTAAAAGTGTATTTGAGTACAAACACACTTGGGGTATGATGATCATTAGATATATTTATTGCAAGTCATTACATTCAATAAATACATTCCTTTTGTACACATGTTCTACAGTTCCCCTCGTGTCCTCTCTCCCAGTTAATCCAATGCAATCTCTGCACTTTTCACCTACTGCTCCCTTTTTTTATCTGTGGATATTTTTGTTAATCCAGAGTTATGGTTTGTCCCAGCTGTGAATAGGGAAGCTCTCAGAGCCAGACACACCCTCCTCCCCCCCACCCTCACTCACACACAAAGACTTCAAGTTTAAGAGACTGTCCACACGCAGAGAGCCTGCCTGCAGTGAGCTGTCAGATCAAACTGTTTACCATGAGTCATAGAGTAAATGTCATTCATGGTACTACATGCTTTAATGCACACGTTACCTGCATGAATACATACTTGATGAATAACACACATTGAACAAACACACACAGTATTGGTAATTATTGTTATTATGTACCTGATTGCAGTGTTGCTGTTGGAAACGGACACATTTCCCCCCCCCCCCACATCTTAACAGACAATAAAGTGTGTGCACAGGACCGAGATTTGAATTTTCAGAAACTGCTGTTTACTGGTGTGTGTTTGAGAGTGAGCAGTCATAAGCAGAGTGAGAGAGATACATTAAGATTAAAATGGTACATGACAAAAACCTGAGGGAGGAAGTTTAAAGACAACACCTTAGAAGGGGATTTAGAGACCAACAACAAATCGCACACTGCAGTAGCATTGAAGAGTTGAAAGTGATGAAAATGGCGGCAAAAGCTGATCGAATGTTTTTAGACACAGAATGTCCTTCCCAGCTCACCGTTGCCTAGACGACCGGTATCGACTACAGAGCACTGTTCCTATGGAAACAACGGATGCCTAAAGGAGGAGGATCCTTCATTGGAATAAAATAATAAGGGAGAGAGGGATAAGGAAGACTAGAGACAGGAAAAGTAAAAGAGGGGAAGATAATGAGGGAGAGAAGAAAGTGTAGCTCGGCAGAGGTGTGGTCAGAAAAACCTGAAAAGAAAAATCACTGGGAACTAAATTGTTGCAAGGTTGTATTATAGTGAATGTAATGTCTTTGTTTTTACTGACTTCCATCTTTATCTCTGCAGTTTATCTTAAAATTGACTGCAGCTGCTTATCCAGGTGACACAACGGAAAGGATGAGCTGGAAGGGAGAAAAGCTACATCTATAGTTAGAGTAAATGTGTAGAAAATCAATGTAAGCCACAGCGAAGTGGAGTGGAGTACACCCCTTGAAGAAGGTTATTAGATCACGTAAATCTTCAAGGAGTGTGTGTGTGTGTGTGTGTGTGTGTGTGTGTGTGTGTGTGTGTGTGTGTGTGTGTGTGTGTGTGTGTGTGTGTGTGTGTGTGTGTGTGTGTGTGTGTGTGTGTGTGTGTGTGTGTGTGTGTGTGTGTGTGTGTGTGTGTGTGTGTGTGTGTGTGTGTGTGTGTGTGTGTGTGTGTGTGTGTGTGTGTGTGTGTGTGTGTGTGTGTGTGTGTGTGTGTGTGTGTGTGTGTGTGTGTGTGTGCTCATGCTGGGATGTTTTTTTATTCCCCAGCCTTTTATAACCAATCACCATTAGTCAGTCTATAGTAGTCTCAAACCTTTTCTGTCTGTAGCCTCACAGCCCTGTCAGAGGATTTCAAACCCTTTATCATCGTCATACCTCATGTCCTAAATGTGTTGGTATAAAATGGATATTATCTGATGCTCGTATTATCTGACAAGGCGTAGCCAATGTTGTTAAAGGTTAGTCTCTGTTTTCTTTTTGTTCAGTAGCTTTGCTTTAGTCTATTGATCCATCAGCCGGGATTCAAAAAAAATACACGTCAGTAGGGGCTTGGACTGTGAGCCGTAGGGTCGCCGGTTCAAGTCCCCGAACAGACCTAAAATATGGAGTGTGGACTGCTACTTGGAGATGTCCCAGTTCACCTCCTGGGCCCTGCCGTGGTGCCCTTGAGCAAGGTACCGGACGCATGTGTGTGTGACCATTAAAGAGGGTCTCATCCTCCAATTCTATATATCTATTAGTGTTGCACAGTGTACCGATACTTGAAAGGTACCGCGATACCCTGCCGTTAAAAACGTTACGATTCCTCCGTTTCATTAGTATCGGTACTTTAAGAATGACGGGGAAAAGTACTCCGGTGAGAAAGCGCTGTTTTAATAAGAGCCGTGTGTGTTCAGCGCTCTGCTTCCACTCCCTGCACTGCAGCCGTGCCTGCAGCCCCTCCCCTCTCAAGCACGCTCTAAGTCCCTCCCCTCTCAAGCACGCTCTAAGTCCCTCCCCTCTCAAGCACGCTCTAAGTCCCTCCCCTCTCTCATGCACGCGCTAGCTGCCATGTGAGAAAACGAGAAGCATGGCTGCAAGTGGGAGTGCAACTGCCGCTGCGCCTCGGCTTGTTGACAAAAAAGATGCCAGAAGCGACATTTGGAAGTATTTTAGCTATATCTCTGACAGTGAGGGCAAGCCTACGGACACCACGAGGCCTGTCTGTAAGACATGTTTTAGATCCCTGCAAACCAAGGGAGCCAACACATCAAACTTGGCTAAGCACCTCGCCGACCGGCATCCAGAGCTGTTTAAAGAATTTAAAGACAGACAGGTTAGCGAATGTGATAGATAACATAATTACATCATGCTCAAGCCCATGCCCTCAAATCTAAGTCAAACAAGTGTAATTTATTTTGTGACAAACAAACCTTTTCGTAGTTTGACGAGGCAATTAATGGCAATGATAGCTGTCTAATATAGCTATCTTTTTAGCTAACTTACCAATGTGGCTAACATCTGCAATGTACATTTTGTCAATAATTATTTATATTACTGTAGCCTACTATTACATGTTAATAAAATATAAAGTTAACTATCAAATAAATCACATAAACTCAAGTATAAAGAAGAGACCATGTTGTAAGAAAACACTTAACAGATAAACTACAATTTTATTTATCATGAAAATAATAAAAGAAAATAATCGGAATCGCAATTCTTGACTTGGTATCGAAACCAAAATCATGGTATCGTGACATCACTAATATCTATGGGGATTTTTAAGGGAAGTTTTCCTTCCCTGTAGAGTAGGTTTTTGTTCTTGTAAATAGTCTACAAACATAAAACTCCTGTGTTCCCTCCAGAGGGAGATTCGATGGGACGAACTCTCCCTTTCTGCCTCTGTCCCAATCTTTCCCTTTTTTTTTTTTTTTTCTGCGATCAATGAGTGCAACAAAATCGATACAGACACTTTTCTCTCATTAATGCCTTTCAAAGTCAGAAAGCAGGGAGAGTGGGAAAGGCTGCTTGACTGAAATGCTTTGTGTTAACTGTTTCATTCTGCTGTTGAACGTTTTTATTTCAGTTCAGGACAGTTTAGTAGATTTTACATTTAGTCAGACATCACTGTTATTAATTTAGTCTCTATTGACACATCGGAGAATGTATTACTTGATGCATTACACATTAAATCAAGGAATCATGAAAAATGCAGGCTTATGCTCTCGAGACTGCTATTTTAAGACAGTGAATGGTATGGGCAGTGTGAAAGGAAGATCAGTCAAAACTCTCATCCAACTCTAAGGAAAACATTGCTTTGATTAGACCGGATCGAACAAAAATCATTTTATTTTACTGTACATTAGTGCAGTGGTTCTCAAACTTCTTCTGTCATTCCCCACTTTGCAGGTGGGCCTTTTTAAGCCCCACCTGTTCCTCATCGCTCCAATAAAATGGTAGGCCAAGCTTAAAATTGTCAAATGTATCGTTTTATATCAGGGGTCTCAAACCTTTTTTAGGATGAGAGCTACTTTCAAAAATTAAAACAAGTCGTGAGCTACTTTTACTCCTCTTTTTAAATTTTTTGCAGTGTATATATTTAGCACACTTTAACATTATTCAATCATCATCAATCAATGTTTATTTATATAGCCCAATATCACAAATGTTACATTTGTCTCAGTGGACTTCACAGTTTGTACAGAATATCAGTATGACAATACGACACCCTCTGTCCTTAGACCATACTTGCCAACCTTGAGACCTCGGAAATCGGGAGCATTTCAAAACCACCACGGGGGGGGGGGGAGGGGCGGGGGGGGGGGGGGGCTAGTGATTCGCCGGAGCTGTATTAGCTTAACATTAACATGCACTGTCTTGCGGCCTGTAGTATGGAAAGGAGTGAGCAGAGGGTAGAGTTGTCGATTCTTGTTCAGTTTACTGTGACTCTCTTCCTCACCCTCTCAGACTGTCAGTTGCGCGCACTACTAAAGAGACGCGCTACCATGGAAACCAAACAATGGTGTAGCTGTATTAAAGTCAGAGTGGAAACTGATTTTGTCAGAAATCGGGAGAAATGCGGGAGAAATATGACCCCGGGAGGAAACCGGGAGAGGGCAATGAAATCGGGAGTCTCCCGCGAAAATCGGGAGGGTTGGCAAGTATGCCTTGGCTTAGACCCTCACATCGTACAAGGAAAAACTTACAGAGAAAACCCACAGTTTAAAGGGAAAAATGGGAGAAACCTCAGGGAGAGCAACAGAGGAGGGATCCCTCTCCCAGGACGGACAGACGTGCAATAGATGCCGTGTGTAAATTGAAGAGATAATACATTTTACAGTATAGGTAGACCAAATGTTTGGAAATGCATGTGTCTATAATAAGAAGATGAATCCACGAGGATGTCCATAATCCGGTGGGAGCCATCAGGGAAGTAGTATGATGAGAGTCAGGCAGGACCACAGTGATAGTTTCAGCCACGACTCGAAATCCAGGACTCAGACCCAGAACTCAGGATAGAGGATCCAGGACACAGGACCGCAGCAACAGGACTAGCCATGACTCAGGATTCCAGAGTATAGACACCAAAAACACATTTGGGGGAAGCTGGGTTATTCGGAACATGAGAGTACGCAGGTATAGACAGACAGAAGGAAGAAGTAAGGTGTCCCCCAACAGTCTAAGCCTATAGCAGCTAAACTAACGTGTCTACGTACATGCACTCCCTTAGGATAGGTTGAGGGAAAGGGGTAGCAAGTAAGATGTAAGGAACAGAGGTGGAGGGGCACAACGTGTTATTATATGCTTACCTTTAACTAGGGATGGGTGTCGTTAAGGTTTTAACGGTACTACTACTTTTATCGATACCGCTTATCGATCCGGTCTTTTAACGGTACTATTATGGGTTCTTTTGGAGAAAAAAATAAGGTAAACTAAACAAATTGTGAACAAAACTAACATTGCTTTTTATTTAAATTAAATACATAATATTTCACATCAAAAGAAACAACAATGTTTTAACAAATCGTATTAAATAATGTGATGACAGAATTGTAAACAGAACTTTAACAAACTAAATAACTCAGTTACCTCTAATCATTAACCCATGTTTGTATCATTGAGTTAACTCCGTGTGTTGCTGCTAGCATACATAACACCTGACGTGGAAACGTTACTCGTGGATGGGGCTAGAGCTACTAGATAGACGGTCGAACCCGGTGCATTTCTCCGTCTGAATGTGGTGCACTTTTGCTAAATGTTTAGACAAATTGCTCGTGTTACCGCCCTTACATGCTAAACTCTTATTGCACTTTTGGTAACGAGGATTGTCCACATCGAGACGGGTAACGTTTAACCACCTCGGAGCGCGTTCTCTTCGCCATCTCCGCCGTGTGTGTGTGTTGCATGCATGTAGCAGCTGCGTGTGTGTAAATTGCCCCGCCCCCTCGCACACAGACGGGGGAGAGAGATCTCTCACCTGGATTGGAAAGATCGAAAATACTAAAAAGACGCATTTTGCATGCTTTTTGCATATTAGAAACGGAGTTGGCAACACTAAAACTGCAATATAATGTTTGTTTAGCAATATACATATATTTTTTACACGTCTCCAGTACCCATAAAAAGACCGTTAACGTCGGAGCTTAACGGTATCACGGTCTTTAATAATTCAGCCCCGGGGCCCGTTTAATACCGGGGCTCGGTACCCATCCCTACCTTTAACCTTTGTGTGCTGTTTGGGTCTGTGGGACCCGTTTTCAGTGTTTACCTATTTGTTTACCTCTGTTTTTGTTTACTTTTTTTTTGTTGCCCCAAGGTCCCCCTCGGCGGGTACTTTTTTTTTTTTTTCACGACACTGTGTCTCAGGCAGTGGCGTTTTCTCCCGGAGGCCAAGGGAAGCCAGGCTTCCCCTGTTTTTTCGGATTGTAGGCTAGTTATAATTTAAATAAATAAATAAAAACACTTTGTTTTGTTTCGATAATTCTCCTTTGCTGTGTGTTGCTGCCGGCCCGTCTCTCCCCCATTCTCATTGAGTATTTTACAAAGAGTGAAACAAACAGCGCCCCTCTAGATGTTATGGTGAAACAGTAGATTGCACTCACTGTTGCGAGAGGAGGCCAGCCGAATCTGGCTTCCCTTGGTGAAAAAAAATGGAGGGATTGACCAATCAGATGAGGCTCACGTGATGCCCCTGCCAACCTGTGATTGGTCAGGGCCATGCCAAGGGAAGCCAGAGGCGGCTGGCTTCCCTTGCCTCACAATCCAATCGCATCAACTTAGTGTTGCAGTGACGCTTCCTAAAATCCGGAAGTAAGCTGCGCTCGGCTTCACTCGACAAAAACGCAGTGGGATTTCTCCATAGGATTTAGGAAAATAGCTCGAAATAAGGTCAGTGGAAAACGAACCTGTTAGATAAATGCAAGTTTTGTTCAGTCGGATAATATCCACATGTCTACCCTACTTTTATCATTTTCGAATCATAAATCTAATCGAAAGAAGATAGATAGCGTCACTGCACCACTCTCACCGCCATTAGAAAGTAGCAAGCAACTGAAGCAAGTGCAATTATGGAGGGTGGAGATTTGGAGTATTTCATCAAAAATAATTGTACTAAACTTCCGCTACAGCAGCAACAACAAATACAATCTGATGACAGGCCAATGCCCAAACTGGAGCTGTGTACAGCGAGGAAAAAAGGAGTGAATCGGACGTAAAACGTTAAAGGTCTCCTGATTTAGTTTGTGAATGAATGCTTATTAGAGTTTCGGCTGGAGAGTGCGTGCGGACCTGTCGGTTAGATAACAGGCGTGTGTAAGTCCTGCATCTGATACAAATGTGTGTAAAAAGATACCGGGTGCTGTAATCACTCATCTGGTTACGTTATTACATTGACCACCACACCCCCGACCCAAAAGAAAGGACGTATTATTGGCTTCCCCTAATTTTTTTCCCACGCCACGCTACTGGACTCAGGGGATCTTAATATTTAAGAACCTATTAATGTGTTATACCAGATTAACGGGAAGAATCTCAGCTAACTGACGATACAAACCATTTTTACCAAAACAAAACACAAGCCTCATAAGAAGCATCTAAATGACCCCTGAGCGAAAAATGCTAACGCACTTTGGCACAGAACTCGTAGCTGCACATAAAAGATATCCGATTAAAGCTGAGGTTCCACAGATTATTTAGGTATAGTATCATCACTGAGTCATCCGAACTCGCGACAGGGGAAGCAAACACAGACATCACAACACGTACCTTTACAGATAGTTTGAAACGCGAGGGCCGTGACCGGCACGGGGTCTGCCCTCGCTCAAAGGAAAACCTCCAGCGTGACTTGAGACCGCCCCCTTGATAAATAAATGTAATTATAATGAAGCCAGCTGCAATGGATCATTAATCCACCAGGGGGTGCAGTGGGGTTCCACACTGGAGCTCATGTGAAATAAACTCTGATACAGTACGGTAGATTTATGTCTGGTAGGCTACCACTGTATAGCGGATCTTTGTTAAGATCCATATGTCACGGATAGTATCATACTCTGTGCTAAATAAGAGACATGTAATCATTTAGGCTACAAAACATCACCATGTTTTTATTTAACAAAATAATGTTGGTTAGTCCACAACTACTGTACATCAGGAAGCCCGCCGGCTCCAAAAACGAACGAGAGGAAATGCTCTCAATTTTTTATTCTAATTTAATCATCATCTTCACCACGATCATTTATGTTTATGTTGGCCGAATTTACATGAAAGCACTGAAAAATATGAATATACTGTATTCAACTTCATTAAAACGTTATTAACGTGCCTAAACTCAGTAATTCACTAAAAATATTTATATTTTAATGGAGCCTCGTCAGGCAGATCAGGGTCCCGACGCGTAGCGGAGGGATCTTGATCAGCATGAAGGGTGTTATTTTCCCCATAAGGAACAAGTCGCTGCACATTATCCCGCTTATTACATGGCCACATTCTCAACAAAGTAACGACATGACTCACAATATTAATTGAAATGCTTTTATGGATTTAGAAAATGTTTTATTGATTTAAAAAATAGTTGTATGTATTGATTTAAATTGACATGCATCCGCTAACAAAAATAGTCCGTTGTTACCGTTTTTTAAACAGTCTGAATGAAACGGCAGCTCTCAGCTGTTTACACGCCTCTAATGGCCCATCAGGCACAGCTCTCTCTCCCCCCCCCCCCCCCCCCCCCTGATCTTACAGCTACACCATTGTTTGGTTTCCATGGTAGTGTGTCTCTTTAGTAGCGCGCGCAACTGAAAGTCTGAGAGGGTGAGGATTGTTCACAGAAAACAGAACAAGAATCGACAACTCCACCCTCAGCTCACTCCTTTCCTGTCCAGGTCCAGCCAGGCAAAACAGTGCACTTCTCTTTCCCGCACTACTGTGACAGACCATGGGGCTGGATCAGCCACTAACATATTCATATTTCTCTTCTCAAAAAGAGAAATATGAACGTTAGTTTTTAACTGAAATGATCAAATAAAGTCAACATTTCACAGTATTTACAAACATTGACTATACCGTTCACCAGCCCCCACCCCCCTATGCCTATGTATGTTGCGAACTCTTTGTTTAAAACTAATTGGCCATCGAATGTGGAATGTGTGTGTCCCAACCCCACCCCCCCCTGTGATCTCTCTTCTCCAGCAGTCTGGTTTGTGTTTGCAGTTCCTGTTGTTTCTATCGCGCATTGCCGGTATGAAAGGGTCTGTGCCGGAAATATCAAACATTTAATAAAAGTGAAAAACAATGAACAAGATTTAACGTATTAATAATAATGAATTATATTTATTCAGTTTGGATGTACGATTTTTGACTTTGTTTAGAGCAGTGATCTTCTCTTCCTCTCTGCAGCAGAAAGCTAAGCGCTGTCAGACCGGACCTAACCCTAACCCTGAAAAGTATTATCATCTGAAAGTAAAATGAATCATTATGTTATTAGTATTAAATACATATAAGTATTTTTACAACTTGTATTTAGAAATACTCCGTTGTAATTATTGATGCATAAATGTGTTCATCCATTCAATGTGGCATCTGCTATAATTGGGTTAATGTATGATATTACTTAATAATACAATATATTATAATATATGATATGATAATTACATTTTAGTTTTATTAATTTCTTATTTCAGAGAAACGTATCAAACATGTAATTAAAGAATGGTGATATACACAGTGATAGATGTTAAGGACTAACGTTTATAATAAATAGCCTAGTATTTATCCATATTCATAATGATATTTATATATTCAACAACAATTTTTAATGTAAAAGGTTCATAAAATAAAAACACAACACTGTCATTGCAAGTCACACTCAGTTGACTTTTATGTTCAACTGCTAAATTTGTTACTGATCAAAAAGGGCTTCTATTACTTTAAATAAACTCACTAATCACGTAAAATGATCAAATACGGCGAAGATATTAAAATATATGTGCTTCCATTTTTCATACTTTTGAAATATATTTGTATTAACTTTATATCATCGTATCTCCGTGTTTACTGGGTCTTTTTGCATGAAACAAAGACTGGCATATAGTTTCAAGCCAGTACTTGTCCGGACTGTTGTTTTTATGCGGCACCGGCTTGAACAGGTCATGTGATCTGATCACGCCGGCACTTTATGAGCGCAGTAGCCTAATGGTAAGGTAGTCTAATTACTTATTTATAAAGTGGAGACAAGGCAGAAATCCTACAATGAAGCGGGACAGTGTTCTCCTTGAGATCCAGAAACTAAAACTAAATTCTATTCAAATTCCAATTCTTGACGGGAAGAGCGGTGTAAATCCAATCCAATCCACTTTATTTATATAGCACAGTTTAAAAACAGAGGGTTTGCCAAAGTGCTTCACAATGAACGTAACATTATAATAAAATATAATATTACACGAATAGATAAAAAGCACACATAAGAAAAGATAAAAAAGCACACATAAGAATAAATACAAGGCACATAAAGGCTATGGACAGACAGTAAAAGCATACAAATAGGTAAGACATAGCTCAGACTGACTGGTAAGCGAGGGAAAAGAGGTGGGTTTTTAGGCGGGACTTGAAAGCTTCAAGAGTGGGCGACAATTTAACCTGAGGGGGCAGGTCGTTCCAGAGCCTGGGGGCTACCGATGAGAACGCTCGGTGTCCCCTGGTCTTTTGTTTTGTTTTTGGGACTACAAGCAGCAGCTGATCAGCCGACCTCAAAGCCCTAAATGGGTGGCATATATGCATTTGAAAAGAAATAGTAGTCTAATCACACAGTTATCATACAATAGGCTTAAACAAATATAGCTCTACACCCCTGGCCGAAATGTCCTTAAAATGAAGTCCGAGTTCGACATTTTAATTCATGTGCCAACACTGGCAGGACAGAAAGCGACACGCCCGTTCTAAGCCGTGTCCCTCACTCCTCACATCCCAAGCTGCATCCCCAAAAAGTGTATTATGTTGTTACATCGTTTCAGATGTCCATCTGTGATGGGTATGTTTTGGTGTACAGGAGACAGGAGTTTTACTGTATTCAGTAACTGATTACATTTACAAAGTAACCCTCCCAACCCTACACTACACATTTTTCTTGGATTTTTTAACACCATAGTCCCTAATATATTTGTAGAAAGGCAGGAAATTGAATTAAATCGGAAAAATTGTTAATTGTGTTTCGTGTGTCCCCCCCCCCACTTCTCAAACCAAAGTTACACCCTTGGATTTTAAACAAAGTCAAGATCTGTTTTTTAAATGAAATCTGACGGCAGGCAGGCAGCTCTGATCACCTAATGATAAATGCACCACACCTAATCGCCGGCCATTCAGCCACAGCTCCCTCTATGCAAATCAAACTTTAGACGGTGTGAAAGCGCCTATTGTTTTAAATAATGGTCGGAATGTGAGCCAGAGAACTCTAAACAAAAATGTTCAATCAATAAAGTAACATCTTATCTTAATAATATCTTCACATTAATAATAATAATAGATCATACAGTATGTGTCCGAAAGGGAGCAGGAGGAAGCAAACACCAAAAAAATATTACAAAAAATATACTGCATATTAAAGCAAACTATTGTAAAGGTAAAAGTATGAGCATAACAAATAAAGAAGTGTAAACATTTACATTATAATTATGATTATTTAATATATAAAGACTATATATTATTGAATTACAAGATTAGATATACTTTATTTGATCTAAAATATTGATGTTTTTTCGTTATACTGTAGTAGCCTGTGAAAACCATAACAAATATGTGTTCAAATGCTCTTCAAAACACAACTGAAGTACTGAAAGTCCATGAAACTTGCCTTTCTGTATTTGTGAATGAAGCGCCATCTCATGATTAAATCCTGAAATTGAAAATCTGGCAACGCCCTCTTGGAAAACAGTGGGAGGGCTTAACATTCCCAGCCGCTGGGATCCGTTGGGTCTTTGGCAGGAAGCTGTTGGCTGGAGTCTGTTCTTGAGTGCTACATCTGTACATACCTTTTACGGTATGTCCACACAGCAGCTTTAGACGAATCTTCCACCGCTTCCAACGCTTCTCTGCCCATTGATTTTGAATGGGGATGACGTCACTTTGCCTCGCTTTTCGCCGAACTGCATTGTGGGGGAGCGAAGCGAAGATTTCCAGGATTTCCAGGATTCAAAAGTTGAGCAATGTTCAACTTTTGAAGCTGAGCTGGAAGCGTCAGCCAATCAAATCACGTTTATGCAAATCTGACAGTAGAAGCGCTAGCCAATCAAACCGCGTGTAAGCAGGGAGAACCAGACCGCAGTTCATTTCCTCATATTCCAAACGAGAAATTACGGTAGCAAATCACCCGGTTCTTTACGACCAAAACTATTAACAGGATACAAACCGGAGGAACCAGGCACGGAGGGAGGTGGCAGAGACAGTGGGTGAAACTGGTAGGTTTTCGCCTGTTTGGGGAGTTTATATATATATATATTGCTCGCATAAAATCCCCGGGGTTTTTTGCTTTGTATGTCGGGGGCGAGAGATTCATGTGATTGGTTGTTGGTCGCGTTGCTCGCAAAAAATCCCCAAGCTTTCAGACACGCCCAGCTCCAAGATTTTCAAGATTTTTGAAAAGCTGCTGTGTGGACGTAATGTTACGGGAGATCATCTCACTTTAGCTGTCAATCTGATCAAAAGACTTGTTCAATGGCATTAAAACGAGAAAAAACGCAGCTGAATCGGTTAATCCATAGCTTGATAATGTTTATGTGGAATATTTTTTTAAATTTATAATCCATAATTCCATTTTTATGTAAAAATCGGAGAGTAAAAGTTAGCTGCTAATGGAAGCCACCAGAGTAATCGCAGCTTCCAGTTTTGGCTATGCGTCAGTCTCACACATAGGTTGCGTTCGGATAGTTTAAAAATCAGCTCCTAAGTTCTAACCCTATCTCCTATTCCTCGACCTCCGACTGAAACGTCACGGGGTTAAGGGATAGTGGATAGGAGAATTCAAAAGGATTTAGGAGAAGAGACTGCGGTGCTTTAGAGAATCCGACTGCACTTTCATTATCCGACGTGTTTATGATGCGCCAGCGGACGTCATTTTGTGCGTCTGCTGCTGCTGTGGGGAAACTATGGAAACTACAGTTTTCTATACAGCAGACTACAACATGGATGTTTAATAATGATGATGATGCATTTTATTTATATAGCCAGGGCTGCACATAACTGGTGCGCAGGTGCGCATGCGCACCTCCGCCAAAAAAAGAGCACCGTGTCATTTAAAAAAAGGCGCATTTGCGTACCAACCATAGACTGTATATATAAATGGACGTAGGGTCCGTGACGTCACCCATAGGATTCTGCAGAGTTGCCGTGAAGCCCTTAGTAGGCGGAGTCGGCCACTAACGGCTCGACAGTGACGCCAGAGTTCAACTCCCGCCGTCTCCAGCCTGCTCCAAATAAGGGCAAAGAGGCGGAGCCGAGGCGGGACCTGCTGCCACCGAGCTGGAAGTTCCAGAGCTAGTTGAAGCTACCAAGCTAAGCTAACATGCTCCCCATCTGCACGCTGCCGTCGCATTTTACGTTTCTAAGGTAAGCGGACATGAAACTATTCAGCAAAACTATAAATAATAATCTAAGTTATTGAGCTTTTAACATAATACTTCAGAATCTTAAAACCCCTTAACGTTTGTATGCAATTGTGCTAAATTCAACACTGGAATCAAGCAAATATTAATATGTTTGCATGACATTAGTTATTTATATTTTGATATCACTTAACTATACGTTTAATACATTCAAGTCAAGCTAAGGTACATGTGATGGTAGCTAGTTAGCGCTCTTACCTGTGAGGCCTCCTCCAAACAGCATAATAACCAGACTGTATCATTAAAACTAAGTACCAGTTATAGATCCTTGACTTTAGACAAACAATTCAAAAGACAAAATGTATTTAAAGACCAATCTTTATTTGAATGTGCCTCTTTACCTGAGATATTAGTTATACAGTAATAGTATTGACAATCTAAAAAAACTGAGCAACTCAACAGTCAACTTTATGTTTCTTATTGTCTAAAGCATTTATTATTTTCATTTTCCCAATCTCATATTCAGTGTGGACGGATTGAGACAGCATGGTGTCCAGAGAGCTGCAGAGACTTCAGGGAGAAACCTCCGTGTGATGGACGTCCTGTCTGTTGGTTTGGAGAGGACTGAGGGTCTTTCCTCTGCGAGGAGGACCAGGGCTGATGAAGGAGCCCATGCTGGGCAAAGCTGATACCAACTGCACAGGCCTAGTCAGTCACTTTATTTGACTAAATGTGTTTAATACATTTAATAGGTTATACCTTCTGTCCATATGTGCTTTTTATTTAAAACATTTGATTAACTTTTGGTTCACATTTCAATAAATTGTATTTGTATTTGCTCTCCTTTTGTCCATTATTCTTACTGAAAATGTTAGATTACACATTCACATCTGACTGAAGATTGGCCCCATTTATTTGTGACGTTGCAAAACAAGGTACATGTTGTGAAGCTCATAAAGTGAGGCAAATAGAAATAATCAGCTGATGGAGTGTAGATGTGGAAATAGCTGCATTCGATCAGCTGACTGTTTTTACAATAAAAGTAGTTTCTTAGTGAATGTCCTGTACTGGTCTTAAAATCTCATAACATCAGCTTTTAATGTTCCTCTTGGATGTTCTTCTTGACCCTCAGAGAAGGAGAAAATGTCGTGTCTTTCAGACATGTCCTTTCCTAACAAAAATGACAGGAAACATAAAACATATTATTGCAGAACAAGTGTGTTATTTATGAAAGCGGTGTGTTTGTGTGTTTAGGGGCTGTAGATATAATTATTTTGTAATTGTAATGTTTTTTTTTTATTTCAACAATGAGCTACAAAGACAATCAGATTATGAATGAACAGTATGAAGTTCATCAACATTGAAATATATGTTATTATCAAAATAATATTGAACTGTTATCAAAACGTAGTGCAACTGTAGAAGCTTGCTCTGTTGTCTCACTGAAAGAATAACTTTTACCACGTTTTTTTACAGACAATATTGAGAGATAAATAGTAGCAGTTCTCACTATGTGTTAAATATCTTTGCCTTCAATACATTAAATTAGAAAGCTGACAAAGTCATATTGCTTGTTATCATCTAAATGTAACTTTTTGCATGGAAAAAACCCTCAACTTAACTGATGTGTAGGTGATTTAGTATTGTTTAATGGAATGTATATCAGTATTCAAGTCAATACTTCATTCATTTAAACCAATATCTTTCTTGATTCTTTGTACAGTATGAAAAAAGAGTCTTTGTACCTGTGCTGAAGTTCACTGCTGTGAGGAGTCCAGTTCTGTCTCTCACTCTCTGGTCCAGCCTGTCTGCATCACCTGGACACCTTAAACAAACAGATATATATATGTAAAGTACCATGTGTACAAACAATATAACTGATTCTCTTCTGTTGAACATGTTGGATTGTGTATTGTCCGAGTCAGGGTCCTTTTTATTTTACTGTAACTTTGGAAGTTGTGTTACCAATGCTTACTGTTTATTTGATACCCATTTGGTAATACAATTAATAAAAACAACAAGGTTTGGGTTCGTTCTTCAGATGACTGTGACGTTAACGTGTAAGCTCAATAATGAACTCCAGCTCAACCAACCATATTGTAATATCTAAGTAATCATCTTGAAATATGACATTAATTGTAATATACACACATCTTATTGTGAGGTTGATTTCACATACACTACTTCGACATTAGCTTGTCTACATACTTGAGCGTAGCCAATTTAAATTAACCTTAGATGCATACAGTTCTACCTACATAATAAAATATCTCTAAGTTACAAGGATGTAACCTTATTTTATCAACCTCAAACAGAAGCCGTTTGTTCAACAGTATTATCCCACTTAACACTTGTCTATTTCGTTGTAACCTTTATATATACAGTCTATGATTTTAACTTGGAGGCTACGATTACAATCGTTAGCACCGATGTAGCTACCACTAGCTTACATGCTAACCCTAGCCTTACCATTCATTACGTAGCTGATTAAAATCACTAGAATTTCACTTACCGCATTCATGCACCGTCTATTTTAACCGCAGAGCGAGTCACAATAGTCCGATATATAAGCATGAAGAACAAACAACCACGGCCGGCTACAAGTTGTGTTTCCTGGATGAGCTGAGCAGGCAGAGTCCCTGTAGCTAGCTTCACGGAGCAGCTAGCAGAGAGACAAGAAGCTAACAGCGGCAGGCACTTGACAGAGCCGTCACTCAATGTGACCACGCCCTAATTTATGCACAAACTTTAAGACCTAATATAAATAAAAGGGTCGCGTTAGAAAACAATTCACTCACAGATCCATAATCATGAAGGTGGAATCTAACTATATCGATAATAAAATGTATGGAGCCAGGGGTAGAAACATGTTTTTTTCTGCTGTAAAGTTGGGCATTTTAACATGGGGGTCTATGGAAATTGCTCCTTTCTGCAGTCATCGCCTATCGGCCAATATATGAACTGCAGTGTGTGGCACTTCCGTAGTGGCTTCCCGGCTCTACCCCACAGTTTGCCGCTTGGTACCAAGATTGAGAGAGAGAGAGAGGGAGAGAAAGAAGGGAGAAGAGAAAAGAGAGAAGAGAGAAATATATTTGCGAGTTGAACCTATGATATGAACTCGGGGCCGGCCCGTAGCACTGGCGTAATAGATGTTCGCCTAGGGCGCCAGATCTGGGGAGGCGCTGCGCTGGCAGCTCTGGGAGGGAAAAAAACATTTTTGACCGTTGTTGCTCATCCTAATTTTTGGCCTTGATGTAACGATATTCACAATTAAGTAAATGTAACACCCTTTTCACCCCGGTTACACGTTTCATTTGCCCTGTATGATGGGCGCTGTAAGTGATGAAAATGGGGGATGTTGGCTTATCTGGCGCCTGCAGCTCACAGCCAAAATGCGAGGGAGAGAGGGAGGGTGCACCGGTACCGGCGCTGTTGTGATTTGAATCTGGTGCAGGCCCGGTTCTACGGGGGTGCATAAGGGTGCATTGCACCCTCAGTTGAGTCGTTATGCACCCTCATTTGAAAAATGAAAAGTAAAAAAGAAAAGTAAAACTATTACATATATAATAATAATAAGAAGAATTTAGTTGAAATAAAATAAATTGTAAATGTGGTTAAATAACATTGTCTGCTGCATTTATTTGCTCAATTTAAACGGTAAGTAACGTTATTATGTCAGGTGCGCCGCGCGTGACCTGTGCCGCTGCGCGTTCGTCATCTGCAAGGTGCTTACACAGCAGTCAGTGATGGACATCAGAAAATGGTTAAAACAACCAGCCCTAATCGCCAGCAGTAACACTGCATCTACTGCAGGTAATAACAGTTCAGATCATGGGGACATTACGTTACCCGCGGCCACTGTCGTGGACACTAACGCCCGACTCGCCCACGGAGGCGGAGGCGGAGCAGCCGTCTTCGTTGCCCCAAACACCGCCACCCCTCAGCGGCCCGCAAGTGCCAGAGGACGTCGGCCTCAGCCTGCCCAGGTATATTTAAAAAAGTACCCAACTCGCCTGTACAGTGGGGTAAGGCGCTCATTTTGCAGCTCATGGTTTCAAAACAGAGATTGGCTGGAATATTCATGTGAAAAATATGCCATCTTCTGCTATGCATTTAGACATTTCGGTTCAAGTAAGTCAGATGCCTTCACCACAACTGGTGAATGAATGAATCAAGCAAAGAGCACATAGATCTCTTCATTTTGCTCTCAAAGTGCACCAAATTGATGCTTTTAACTTCAATATTTAAAAAAAAATCAGGAGGTGCGGACCCTCCTAGAGGAGGTGAGGACCCCCCTAGAGGGTGTTAGGTCCACTCCCCACTTATAAAAATAGCAATTTACCCCTGCACCCTCTCTAATCTGCTGAGGGGGTCCCTCAGGGCTCTGTTCTTGGTCCCCTCCTCTTCTCCCTGTACACAAACTCGCTCGGATCAGTCATTAGCCCGCATGGTTTTTCTTACCACTGCTACGCTGACGACACCCAATTAATTATGTCCTTTCCCCGCTCAGAGACCCAGGTCGTTGCACGCATCTCTGCTTGTCTAGCTGACATCTCTCAGTGGATGTCTGCTCACCACCTCAAGCTCAACCTTGACAAGACTGAGCTGCTCTTCCTCCCGGGAAAAGATTGTCCCACTCTTGACCTAACAATCAAGATCGGCACCTCAGTTGTTTCCCCGACTCAGACTGCAAGGAATCTGGGTGTGACCCTAGATAACAACCTGTCCTTCACTGCAAACATCGCTGCTACAACCCGTTGCTGCAGATACACGCTTTACAACATCAGGAAGATACGTCCCCAGCTGACTCAGAAAGTGACTCAGGTTCTGGTCCAGGCTCTCGTCATCTCACGCCTAGACTACTGCAACTCCCTCCTGGCTGGTCTACCTGCATGTGCCATCCGACCTCTGCAGCTCATCCAGAATGCAGCGGCTCGTCTGGTCTTCAACCTTCCTAAATTCTCCCACACCACTCCGCTCCTCCGCTCCCTTCACTGGCTTCCGGTAACTGCTAGAATCCACTTCAAGACACTGGTACTTGCTTACCATGCTGCGAATGGATCTGGCCCTTCCTACATCCAGGACATGGTTAAACCGTACACCCCAGCGCGTGCACTACGCTCTGCATCAGCCAAACGACTCGTTGCGCCCTCGCTGCGAGGGGGACCCAAGTTCCCATCGGCGAAAACACGTGGGTTTGCTGTCCTGGCTCCAAGATGGTGGAATGAGCTCCCCATTGACATCAGGATGGCAGATAGCTTGCACATCTTCCGGCGCAAACTGAAAACTCATCTCTTTCGACTCCACTTCGAGCGTTAGAACTATTAACGAAGCACTTTTATACTAATAAAGGACTGGCTTACCTAAAGCCAGTTGAGTAGCACTTGAAATGTTTGGCTCTATGAAACCTGATGTACTTATATGATTCTGTTTTCTTCAAGGTTGTGTCTTCCTGGTCGAATGTACTTATTGTAAGTCGCTTTGGATAAAAGCGTCAGCTAAATGCAATGTAATGTAATGTAATGTAATGTAATCTCAGATGCACCCTGAGTAATTTTGTTCTGGAACTGGGCCTGATCTGGTGCTAGCTGCTTTAACGGATATAAGTAGAAGATGTTTCTACAACAATGTGGAGGGAGAGTCCTCTCCAGTCAGACTGAGAGGCTGATACTACAGCTCAGTGAGGTAAAGGACTCTTGAGTGTTTAGATAGTTCACTTTAGTCTAAGTTCAAACGATTTGGTCACAATTTATGTAAACACATATTTCCAAGGCACTCCTTTATAATTATTGGGATAAACAGGTTTGAAATCATTCCAATGTATACTATAGGACAGTAACCAAAAATATCCTTTAAAACTGGAGAGATAAAAAAAAATTAATAAATAAATAAATGTTAAGGTAAAATAAGATATGAATGAACAACATAAATAAAATAAGTTACATTAATTTGTTATTGGCTATGGTAGGTTATTGATTATGTTCACATACTTATTTGATTACATCCACTTTTCTAAGATGACAACAGAGACTTTCGACCCAAAACCAGCAGCTAATCGCAGACTCAACCAGAGAGGAAGTAGTAGGCCTACATCATCAGCTACCATGTCTGACAGAGAGGAAGACAGTGAGGAGAACAGTCAGGAGGGTAGTGATGACAGCTTGTAGGATTACTGGTCGTGCTAATGTTGTCTTGTGTTCACCTCTGCATGTGTGTTCTGTGTTCACCTCTGCATGTGTGTTCTGTGTTCACCTCTGCACGTGTGTTCAGTGCCGTGTGTCTGGCAAATAAAGACCCCCTCAAAAGTTACAGTTTATTTCATTTTAAGGATGAGCACCAAGCAACATCTCCAGGTGTTCCTTTGAGAACCAGGGCAAAAAAGTTATGTGCACCCCTGTATATAACGCTTTTCACAACTCAAAGACGCTTATAAGAACGAGGGACTACTGTAAACTCATCTAGAAACTCTGCACCGTGCTCTGATGCTGTTGCTTTATGCTTTATGAACGTGGACAACAGAGAAACATATTCTTCATGACCAAAGTTGGAATTTAAATAAAAAAGGAAAGTGAAACTTATGCTCGTCACCCTCTCCCTCCGGTCAACATTAATACAAAAAATGATCCCAGTATGATTGTATGAACTATGAAAATATCTTAAAATCAATACAAATGTATTTATTATAAACGTTGGTCTTTAACACCTATCACTGTGTACATCACCATTCAAACATCTTTTAAAAGTTGAACAAACCCCACACAGCTCAGTGAAATGTTGACTTTATTTGATCATTTCAGTAAAAACTAACGTTCATATTTCTCTTTTTGATTATAATACTGATGAACGTCCAAAACAAAGCACTTTGGCAACTTACCACATACGTTTTAAAAAGCACCGTAACTTTCATGATATAATTTCTCCGTCATAATCGATTGTTTCCGTGAACGGCCGACTGTTGTGTGACGTCAAATGCTGCGGCTGCAAGGCATTGTGGGGCAGCATTTTCTCCTCTCCTTTCGGTTAGGGAGGTCCAGTGGTTCCTAAGCTAAAGGAGGTTATAAAGAAAGTTTGAAACCTCCTTTCCTATCATTCTAGAGAATTCGAACGGCACTTATCATGGCTGCCACTGAGGGTCTTCCGGGTCATTTCACTCCGTTAGGAAGGTTCCTAAGCTAAATGGACTATTCGACTGCAGCCATAGACTACACACACATTACCAAATAAGGAGTATGTGGGAGTTCCCCTCTATTCCATTGGCTCTGACGGTTAGAAAGAGATGTCAATCAGCAAAATCGAGCAAGGGGGGCCAGAGATAGGTCAAATCCACCCAAATGACCCCAGAAGTGTTTTTTTTTTGCTAAATCTCTCTAAAAAGGTGAAATTTCACTTGTTTTGCATCAATCTTGATACAGGGGTACTTATTATATGTTGTAGTTTGGATTTCTAAAGCTTTTAGTCTACCATCCCATCATTCAAGGGTGATTTTCACTATAAGTAATTTTTTTTTTGGACGGACACAATAATTAACATTTTTTTACTGTGTTCAATCTGAATTTACTTTAAAAATAAAAACATATTGATTCTGATACTTCTACATCCAACTCACAGGTGTAACCTTGCTTTGAGAAAAAAGATTATTAATTTAACCCTTTTAGAAGGGAAGATATGGTCATTTGTTCTGGGAATGTCATTTTCGAGCCTGAGACCTGAAAACAGGCTCGGGGCTTAACAGGTTAAGTTATATTGATAAGCATTTTTTTGTTGTGGTTTCGCCCGTGTGGGCATGTGCGGATGGAGGGAGGGAGGGGGATACTGTGATATTACAATATAAATGAAATGGCATCGATTACTGTACACTATAATGAAATAAAAAGACTTGTAAAAAATAATAATAAACATAGGCCTATTTGTAAAGTGGGGGCACACAAACGGGATTTCGAAAAGTGTCACGGTTAAACTCCTTATGAAGTGGTGAGGTGCCGCTCCACATCTATAGTTAGAGTAAATGTGTAGAAAATCAATGTAAGCCACAGCGAAGTGGAGTGGAGTACACCCCTTGAAGAAGGTTATTAGATCACGTAAATCTTCAAGGAGTGTGTGTGTGTGTGTGGTGGTGTGTGTGTGTGTGTGTGTGTGTGTGTGTGTGTGTGGTGTGTGTGTGTGTGTGTGTGTGTGTGTGTGGTGTGTGATGTGGTGTGTGTGTGTGTGTGTGTGTGTGTGTGTGTGTGTGTGTGTGTGTGTGTGTGTGTGTGTGTGTGTGTGTGTACGTGTACGTGTACGTGTGTACATGGACCAGGCTTTCCAGGACAAGTATATCAAATACCAACCACTGCTCGATGTGATAACCAGCTTTGGGTACAAGTGTAGATACAGCATACTTATATTCGGAAGTCTTGGCCATGTATATAAATGCACCATGATTGGTCTGAGAATTGCTGGAATGTCAAAGAGAAAAGCCAAACAAATTGCCAAATATTGCTCTGTTTCAGCTACTATTGGCAGCTTAGCCGTGTGGAGAAGGAGGTGCTATGTGTTCCCCTAAGTGTTCTGTGCTGCTTAGCCCCGATATATTTGATTCCCTGTCTTATGTAATATAATTTGTGGAACCAAATAAAGTATTCAAATGTGTGTGTGTGTGTGTGTGTGTGTGTGTGTGTGTGTGTGTGTGTGTGTGTGTGTGTGTGTGTGTGTGTGTGTGTGTGTGTGTGTGTGTGTGTGTGTTGTGTGTGTGTGTGTGTGTGTGTGTGTGTGTGTGTGTGTGTGTGTGTGTGTGTGTGTGTGTGTGTGTGTGTGTGTGTGTGTGTGTGTGTGTGTGTGTGTGTGTGTGTGTGTGTGTGTGTGTGTGTGTGTGTGTGTGTGTGTGTGTGTGTGTGTGTGTGTGTGTGTGTGTGTGTGTGTGTGTGTGAGCAGGCTCGGATTGGCCATCGGGAGATTCAGGACTTTTCCCGGTGGGCCGCTGCCGTTGATGGGCTGCTGCCTTAGGTGGGCAGGCTGGCTTTCACTGCACCGGTACCGCATCCACCGCCGTTGCGAGTCTCCGGCTGTAACAGTCCACTACCGCCCGCGAGGACCCAGGTTCCAAAAAATGTATTTAAAAAAATGTAATAACAATAATAATCTCCCGTTCATCGCGTCCATTCGCGACCCACCTTATCACATCTCTGCGCCCCACCAGTGGGGCGCGCCCCACACTTTGAGAAACGCTGCATTAGTGTGTGGATGGATATCTGGAGAAAAGGGCAAGAGGCATCATTGTCCCCCGCATTAGAAATAGAAAAACAGTGTGTCCGTGCTTTGGCATGTGTTCATGCATGTGTGTGAGAGGTGTTTCTGGATAGATAGGAACCAATTAACTGTGAAAACCGTCTTCCTCCGCACAGCAAACCAATCAAGCCTGCAGTTTGGACACTTTCTCTTCTCTACTCGACTCTTTTTTTCCTTTCTTTTCCCCGAACGTTTCATAGGAAGCTGGCCTGGGTTGATGGCCCTTACTTCTGATCTTATATCTGCAATCCAGTCCCACAGCAGAAACATTGAAGAATTGTAAGAAATAGATTTTATTCTGCTGGAAGATATCTGCACATCATACTGCTGGTTCCTTTTAAAGTGACCAAAATGACTTCCTCACAGTTACACTAATGGACCAGAGCAGAAGGTTTAGGTAAAAGCTATTTGTTGCTTAAATTAGGTTTTGAAGCAGGGAGAGATCACTGATTTGACCCCTTGAGGCTTAACACTGTCGCCAGGTTGAGACCCCATTTCCTGCAGGTACTAACTGATCATGTGACTCATGAATTAATGTCAGCTGTTTTTGGAACTGTTTAAGCAGACTTGTTGAAAGTTGACATATGTTCAGCTGGTTTTATATGAATTTAACAAAACTCTTTCTGGTCTTCTGGCCACAATAATTTGACCTTAATTCTGACCCTCGAAATAGGGTTAGGAGCTTTACAAGGACTCATTTTAGGGCCAACACATGTATTGCACAACCAACCCCAATGACTATATTTCAAAGATTGTCGCTCTGGATGAGAAATGGAATCAAAGAAAGGCAGTGCATAAGTGTGTTTAAACGTATGTTGACGTCCCTCTCGAACACTCACTGTGTATATCCGTTTATTTCTCATTTCATGGAGCTAAATCCATCATCTTTTCATCTTCTCAAGCCTTCTGCCACCACCCTTTGTCTTTAATCTTTTCTCCTCCTCTTCCTCTCCCATCCCTCTCATCATAGTTTTATGCAGTTTACCCTCTCCACTCCGGGCCAGTGCATGCTGCCAGATGTGCAGGGATCCCACTGCTGAACAGCTGGCCTCTAGTGCTAAAGACACGCACACACACTCTGCACATACTTGAATGGACACCGAAAAAACCTGCAAACACACAAAGGGAAATAAATGTTTCGGCACACATGCGACCAAGAAGTGACCCTGGGTCCTGCAGTGTCACACAGATGTGTAGAAAGAGTCCTTTGCATTTCTTTCGCGCCAAAAAGTGCCCTTCAAAATGGTCTTTCATGACAACCTACAAACAATTATAAATGTATTTATATATATATATAACTGACACCTCCCATGCTGAAAGAAGTGGGATGCTGTGACAGAGACGCATACACCCGCACAGTCGCTGCCAGCAGCTGTCAGCAGGTTTTTTGGCAGACACTGCACTTCACACACACTGTATGTGACATTTTTTTTTTACTATGGTTGCTTAACAGAATTAAGGGTTAGAGAATACGTCAATCAAAAAATAGCTTTTAACAAATCTTAGCTTATAAGTATATTAGCCATTAAATTGTTCCTGGATATTAAGTGTTAAATGGCACTATTTCAATTACTTACTGTATTTCAAGGCCTCATTACCCCTAAAGTTACTTCAGGTTTTTATCGTCTCCACTTATAGATGGCTGACTTTCGTTTGAACCTCATAAAATAACTTAATCTTTATGGCCTCATTGCCACTAGTGTTAATTTCGTTGACTAAAACTATGACGAAATATGTTCGTCAACGACCTTTTTTTCCATGACGAAAACGAGACGATGACGAGACGGCACCGACGGCAGTAAACACTAGGCTTGTTTGAGACAAGCGAGACCTGCGCAGTTGCGATCAACGTCTTGCTAGTGCGTTGCATGATGGTTAGTCATTTTGTCCGACTTGCTCTGGAGGCTCGCCTACATGAGACGTTGAAATATCGCGGGACAAAGACGCCCGCAGCTTTGAGAGCGAGGCGCGGCGAGGCGGCGCAGTTCCTCTCCACGGGCTGCGGAAGCTAAATGCTTGATGGGAAACGACTCGCTGGTATCTCGAGCTGAGCGCTCATTGGTGGGTTTTACCCCTTGCTGCTGATGAAACTCTCCAATTGGCTCGTCCGGATGTGGCGACGTAAAACTGACACAAAACAACAACACACTTTTGGTGTGTTGTTGTTTTGTGTCAGTTTTACGTCGCCACATCCATTCCCATTTTTCATCATTGTTCCACAATGTTTATCATCATGAAATTAATATCTATATATTTTATACTATACTTGCACTGCTTACCGTTTTCATACTTTATATATCTTAGCATATTCATACACACTGTTCATACTGCTCACAGGCTGATATCTAGTGCATTCATACCCCTCACTGTTTATTCATCATTCAATTCATTCTATATTTTATTCTGTCTATTGTGTACATTACTTTTCACTTTACTGCTTGTTGTACCTGGTTAGAAGCTAAACTGCATTTTGTTGTCTCAGTACCTGTATGTGCAATAACAGTAAAGTTGAATCTAATCTTGAGCAGGAACAAATGTATTTACTTAGTACATATCTGACATTAACGATTAAACACATGACGTGTGCATTCTTTATAAATACAAAGGTGGCGGTATGCACCTTAAAGTTGTTTGCAATCCGCCAAAAAACCGAGAGAAGAAGAAGACGAAGCCGACTCCGAGCTGTCCGACTTCAGGCCAGCTTTTTGAGACCTCCCCTGGCTGCGATCAGCTATTCTCGTCTACTTTCGAGGCGAGCCGCAACGCGTCTCAAACAAGCCTAATAACTGTAACGAAATCATCATGCAATATCGTTGACGAAAGTGACGAGACGAAAATGTAGTTTACTAAATAAAAACTATGCCAAAATCTCTCTTTACTTTCGTTGACGAAAAATGAGGAGACGAAATATTATCAAAGATAACGTTACATCTCTGATAGTCAGTTTTTCTCCCAGCAGTTCCATTTCCGGTGCTGCGGCTGGGCAGCAGCTGTGTGTCTGTGCTGCGCGCGGCGGTAGATTTGAATTACACCGGGCAGCGGCACACTCTGAACTGTCAGGAAGACTCGGGTCTAACTCATGGTCTAACTAACCTTATTTAACATAAAATAAAATGGCAACAACAGGGCTTGGTCGCATTGGTCGCACTCGCGTTAACCGAATACCCCCCGGCGCGAGTGAGTGATACATTGTGCACTCGACGGATAATAATGGATTATGACGGAAATGTTACGATCCTGTCCGTCAAAATGACTGACAACGAAAAAGTCTAAAGCCACCACTGCTTGGGAGAAAGAAACAATGTGATATTTGGGCCCATTTTCGCTACAATGAGGCGGAGAAAAAAAGCGAATGCATTGTTTTATCAGAAGGGAAGCAATGTGGCCATAACACAGCTGGTAAAAACACCACAAACCTGAGCAGATACTCTGCAAAGCTTCTTAATCATTCAACCTGTGTTTTTCATCAAATAAGGACAAGATATAATCTTATTTATTTATATTGACTAAAATGACAAATTATTGGTTTTGGCTAGACTAGTTTGACTGAAATGTTCTATATAATCTGATGACTAAAAAAGACTCAACAGTTTTCATTGACAAAAAGTAGACTAAAATAATTTGTTTACTTTGACTAAAATAAGACTAAAATGCTCAGACTTTTAGTCGACTAAAACTTGACTAAATAAAAACAGGATGAAGGTGACTAAATATGACTAAAACTAAAAGGGAAATTTAACACAGGACTAAGACTAAAACTAAATTAAAAAAATAGCTGACGAAATTAACACTAATTGTCACCATTGATTTTAGATGCAGATCAAATATATATACAGACTGTCATCACTTCACAAACATCAATGTCAATCATCAACTTGAGCTTGCATACGAAGAGTTGATAGATGTCACTTTGCTACAAACGGCTCACAGAGATGTTTAGTTGTGTAATACTCCCAATCAGTTAATTAAATCGCCTCCTTCACTTCCTTCAATCGAAGTCGCTGCAAACCTCCCCAGAAAACAGTAATGCCTGAAGCAACTGACGAATCATAGAGAACAATGGGACTCATTTTTGCTCTCTTGGTTTGACCATCTGAAATTCTCACTGCTCATCTTTCTCTTTTGCTCCCTATTTAAACTCTTCCTGTCGGTGGTTGTCTTTGGATGTTGTCATAAAATGTAAGGTGCAACTGAAACGTAATCAGAAACTTTAAGAAAATAAACACTGTAAATCCTCCCTGTGGTTCGTTTCCCATTTTTGCCCCATTTGTGTTGATACACCTGTCATGTTTGTACGTATGAAGCTACAGCCAGCAAGTGGCTAACATAGTTTAGCATAAAAACTGGAAACAGCTATTTTAATCCGTACAAAAACTGAAGTGTAAAAACAACAAATCGCAGTTTACGGGGGGTTAGGTGCCAGTCTATTTATTTAGCTGGAACTTGTTGCTTAGCAACTGGAGGAGACTCTAGGAACTTTCTGGTCCCAAACCCAAAATAGTCCTTTTCAGGTGGTATCTATCTACCAACTGTAAACGATAATGGTGCTCATTGTTAGATAACTGATTCAAAAGGAATCAGATTCAATACTAAATTCAGATTGACTAAACTGCAAACAAACCCCAACCCTGCATGTGGGTCCACGGTAATGTGGCATAAATGTACATACATTTACATAACTAAATGCATTAAAATTATCTCACAATTTTATAATGACAACAGCAAAGCGGGGGTTGCATGCTCTTTCTTTGAGTGTGAAGTTAATAACTCACATCCTGTTGCACATCTCTGCTCTCAGATTTGTTTATTTCCCACACACTTGTGTTTGTGTTGTAGCCATGAACGTCCGACTGAACTCTCTAGTGCAGTTTTTCGTAGCGTGTGTGTGTGTGTGTCCATCTGTCCTATGGTGCTCCCTGCCAGTCGCTGTCCATGTTGTCTGTCACTGAGTGAGCTACACAATATGCTCCAAGGCTCTCTATGTGACAGCAGTTAAATAGACTAACCCAGCAGGCTGCAGTCCAACTTCAGCCAGGGAGAGATAGAAAGCGAGATGGAGATGAGGAGGAGGGGGTGGTGAGTGTGAAAGGAGACGTTACGGGAAATCCGATGTAGTCCAAATGCTGGTCTGTGCGTAATTTCTGGTAAACTGCCTTGTCTATCCGGACATCTGCAAATGACTGTGTCAGGCTTGGATTTACCTTTCATCACTCAGCGCTCGCTCCTTGTTATTTTTTCAGTAAGAAACCAATCAAGCTGTTTGCCACTTGCCTCTCTAGTTTGTGTGCTTGTTACATGACCATTGGCTTTTATCCAGAAAAGGTGACAGTAAATACTGTGGATAAGGTGATAGAACTAGCTTCCAATAGATTCCAATATCCAAACATGCCTTACGCACGCACGCACACGCACGCACACACACACACACACACACACACACACACACACACACACACACACACACACACACACACACACACACACACACACACACACACTCACACATACCATGTATACATCACTTCAGGGGACATTACATTGACTTACATGCATTTCCTGGAGACTTATCCTAACCTTAACCATAACCAACACATGCCTAACCCTTACCCTAATCCTTACCCTAACCCTAAACCTAACCAAGTCTTCACCCTAAAATTAATGATTCCCCTTATGGGGACCTCCATTTTGTCCCCATAAGGGAGGCGAGTCCCCACGTGTGACTATGTAAACAGACGTAGGTCCCCACAAGTATAGTAATGCTAGGCCACGCACACATGCACACAAACCCTTTTCTGTTTCTTTCAAGGTCTCTCATTTTATTATTTCTATTGAAGGTAAATCACCAGCACTACATGCTTAACACAAATGTTCATCCTATTAATAAACCCTCACCCCTTGTGTATTTATATATCTTTAAACAAACGACAATTCAGATGTCTTTATCCTGAATGTTCAACATTGTAATTGGTCCTCACAACGATAAAAAAGAGTACAACACGCAGAGAAAGAGTGTGCACTCTGTTTGTCTGTAGTGCCAGCGATCAGCCATCACAGTGGTTATGTAATGTTTGCTGTACAAGGCCAACAGACGAGTGAGATGAATGTCGATAAGGCTGCTCCCTCCTTTTCTCCAATGTGGGGTCATGTTCACCATCATACATCCCAAAGTATCCCAGTGATAAACTAGCCAGCCCTGAATGTCAGAAGATGAGGTTCAAAGTGAATTGTGTCTTGAAGTTCTTGTGATTAGTGGGTTGTGTTTATGCCTGGATATTACCTGTGTGTTGAGCTCCTCCGCGTTATTTTATGTTACACTTTATAGCCATTTTGTTTTCTCTCTCCTCTCCCGTAGTTTTTTTTTGTTATTCATTTTTCTGCCTCTCTATCCTCACCTCCCTCTTCCTCTCCGGCAACACAATCTCCACCCGAGTCTGTTCCAGGGCCTGTTTCCATAGCAACAGGTTACCATGGAAACTAGGTGACAGTGCAGTGCATCCCATCGGGCCATCCAGGCGAGAGGTGTGCGGGAAAAAGGGAAAATTAGTTTTGTCGCCTCCTTTTTACTGAAGTTAAGACGAATCTGTGGGTTTGATTTGAAGCTTTTAAATATGCATTTTAAATCCACAAAAACATTCTCATTATAATATTACATTACATTTTACTTGTTAGACGCTTTTATCCAAAGCGACTTACATACTCAATACTGTGGACAATCCCCACAGGAGCAATTTGGGGTGAAGTGTCTCAGGGACACAACGACATGCTGACTGCAGTGGGGTTTGAACCTGTCCCCCCCTGATTCCAACACCAAGGCTCTATCCACTGCGCCACACGCCTCCTATAATATGAATTGATGCATACATTAATGCAATTTGAGTACATTTTGACGGAATATTTGAGTAATTTTAAACATCACTATTAGCTTGTGTTCAAAGAATGAGTACATTTAAGTTTCAAACTAGACAACAACAATTACTTTGAAAGTTTCCTGAATCTCTATTAACACTCTTTTAAAGGATACAAAAAAAACATATCCACTTTGTTTACCTGACATCTAACACAAAACTTTAAATCTCTAATCTTATATGCTAACCAACATAAAGAAAATACATGTGTCCGTCTTTAATGAGTGATATTTTACATCTCTCTGCCCTCTCTTTCCCCTTCCTATAAAAATCTTCAATTTTCTGTCCATCTGAGCCTCTGCATCATGTACAGATAGCCTCGGCTAGAAATAACTCTTCCACTTGCCAAATGATGCAGGACCAGAAAAAACAGACCAGGCTTTTATGTCGCTTCAAATAGAAATAGACGAGAATAAAGAGATAACAGAAAAGCGCTCAGAAGACAAAGCTAGTCACGTGTTAAGGGGGGTGGTTATGTTTTGCTCTCTTACATGTTGAGAACATTTAAAAATGCCCTATTGTGCATCCACTTGGGTCTACTGTATGTGGTCAGTTTACTATGACCTGTATTTATTATGAACATGAGGATTATGTTGGAACAGCTCGGCGGTGTGAGAGTCCCAGTCTGTTGTGTGTCTTGTTTGTAGTCACATTGTTGCTCCAGTACTTAATTATGAAAAACAACAGCCTGTGGCCACGTTGAATTTTCACAAAACAATCACAGCTTCTTGAATCCAAGTCGCTCATCCAGTCCACGATCAGACGGAGAGAGATGAAGAGACAGACAGAGGGAATCGGGAAGAAAAAAGTGACAGATAAGCAGAGCGCAAACAAACAGAAGGTGCGACAGTGATGGAGCGACCGTGTTACGCCTGCTGCTTAGGTGGTATCAGCTCCTGCTACTACTACTAAAATATAATTTCACTGCAGAATTATAGGCTGCTGCATATTGCTCTCAAACCTTATCATGACCATTGGTTGCACAGTATAGCTTGTATAACATTAAAGGTTCCATCTTCTTTTTCTGAGACGGAGAACTACTTTCTCTCCAGGGATCAGGGGGGTGAGGGGACCTATGTGGGAGCGAGCTTCAGCCCCCCCCCCATCCAGTGCTCCAGTTGACCTGGTCTGTATCAGCTACATATTATGCCCGCAGGATCAACTGCTGACACAAAAATCAAATAATAGCCACAGTTCACTAGTACTTAGCGAGGGTGAGGCGCTATTGAGTGTCTGTTGAATTGGATGTGACATTTTAAGGTCGGACAAACGGCACACAGCAGTGAACTTGTCCATCCACTGCATGGGCCTCAAACAGTAAAAAAGGAATGAGGTGGATTTTATTTTTCGAAGGGATTTAAAGGCGCTCAGTTTTTTGATTACTTATTTGTTGGTTGCTTTAGGCTTTGATGTGCAGTGTTACTCTGGGAAAAGCACTCTTGATGTTGTTTGTCATTACTGCCCATAGAAATCAGGCTAACATGCAATGGTGAAAATATGGAGTAAACTCTACTCAAGGCACATGTGACAACATACTGTACTACTAGGAATCTTATCTTAAATTAAATTGTATATCATCCTAAAGCATCAGACTGTTGCTGTTTTACATTTTGAGATTCTGAATTATAGCATTATGCCACATTATGATTATATTGATCTTCCTTGAAAAGGAGGAACTGTTGAAAAGTAAAAGGAGGTGACTGAAGAATAAGTCTTCAGATGCAGGAAGTATATCACAGTTTGTTCTTGTTCAATCAATCAATCAATCAATCAATGTTTATTTATATAGCCCAATATCACAAATGTTACAATTGTCTCAGTGGACTTCACAGTGTGTACAGAATATCAGTATGACAATACGACACCCTCTGTCTCTGTCTTGTTGTGCTCTAGAGAGGAATGAGAATTTACAAAGTTACATAAGTTATCAAACTGGAGCTGGAATACTGATCTGTCTGTTACGCAGAAAGCACTTACAGTAACACGATGTTCAGCCGGCAGCAGCCGCAGTGGTCCTCTTTGTTTTCTCTTTGAAATTGAAGCAATACAATCTAACAGTGAACCAGATGTGCATGTGATATATATATCCTTTATGAAGTTAACACTAAATCCAAACATCTTTATTCAGGTCCCAGATGAATCTTCATTATCAACCTATATATAGTCTATGGCAGGGGTCTTCAACTAAAATTCAACGAGGTCCAGTTAGAGAAAATCTCCCCATGCAAAGGTCCGGAACATCAAAATGTCTAAGTTGCTTCATGAATTAGTGTGATATATATTGAAGTAGCCTGTAGCTTTATAAACGTCTGCATGTAATCAACAACTGACTGCCAATCAAATAAAGAAAGTACAATTCATAAACAATATTTATTGTCAATTAACATTGAACTACACAGATATACAGTAAATACTGTGGATATGTGTAATGTTCCTCTCGGGCTGCATTTCAAATAAAATAGAGAAAATAAATAAAATAGCTTTTGAAAATATGTGCATCTTAAAAGTGCTTAATTTTAGATAATAAAATAAAGTGTAGCAGCAGCTTGAGTTTGTCTTTTTCTTTGTTAACCATTTCACATCATGACTTAACAGTTTCAGACGATTATAGAACAATATCAGTCTTTACACATAATAACAATTTAACAATTTTAAAGTTTCTCTTTCTTTCCCTCTTATATTGCAGTCCCTCACTCACTTTGTTTTAATTCAGTGTGAGAATTGAGCTTGAGCTTGTCCTGCCAGGAGTTTGTAAATCTGGGCTGACATGGAGTCAGGGCTGTATTCTCATACACATGGAGGTGCTTATTGGTTTCAGTGATGCAAACACAGACCAAAAGAGAGAACTATTCGAAGCAGAAAAAAAACAGCGTAATATACCATCTGACAAAGGCCTGTGCTATAATGCTTCAATTAACTGGCTATTCTTTAATATACTCAGATCAATAGGAGACAGAGATGTTAAGTTATAAATCAAGGGTTTTTATTATTATTTACAGCAGGGGTGGGGAACCTTTTTCCTTTCAATCTTTACAACATCCTCCGAGGGTCGTACAAATGATTGAACTCAACCTCTGCTTAAAAAAAACTAAAATCACAGCCCATTCATTTGGCCTTTCTTTCATGCTGTGCAAAGAAAAAGCAACCTCTTAATCCAGATATCTCACCATGACTCGCGCATGCATGCATGTGCACGGTGTGGCATGACCACCAAACAGAAAGATATGGACACAAGATGTGTGCAAATGTATTTAGTATCCTATCCATGTGAACATGATTTAAGTGGGGGGGGGACCTCACCTCCTCTAGGGGGGTCCGGGGGCATGCTCTCCCGGGAAGATTTTTTTTTTAAATATTGAAGTTAAAAGCATCAATCTAGTACACTTTGAGAGCAACATTAAGAGATCTATGGATACATCTCTCAACACCCATATGAAACAGAACTGTAAGCATATTTTTCTTTTTGGATATTTTACAAATCACTCCCCTTTTAAACTCTATTCTTGTTATTTTTAACAACTTTTTTTGTTACTGTCATATAGTATTTTATACCTGTTTTTCATTTAGTCTCATTAATAACTATAATGATCATATCAAGTTGTGCCTTAACCTCACTGAGCTGAGGTTATTTGAGCCTCTCAGGAGAGAGCTCTCTTCCACCTGGTTGTAGAAAAGCTCTTTAAATGTGTTAGCATAGCTAGCTAACCAGATGCTAATAACAACAGATCGCCACTGTGCTTACAACTAAAGACACAGCCACGCAAACACTGCGGCATGTGTACGGCTCCTTATGGGTATTGCAATATTTGAAGGGCTGGAGCGGCGTTCCGGTGCTCTCTGTCAGCACTCCTTTCAGACGAGACATATACCACGTGAAGACACGTTACGCTCGTGTTGTGTTCAAGGAACCTGTCCTTGGCCAGGAAAAACAGTTTGCTTGTTTAATTATTTTTGCGGTCTAGATTTCTTCTTCTTTTTTGAAGTGAGAAGTTGTCCGTCAATCGGACTGACGGACGGACTCCCCCCCCCCCCCCCCCCCACACCCCTAAAACTCTTCGGTTCTCCACGAATTACACAAGTCACCCAAATCAGCGTTAAAAAAGCGGGAGGCGCCGAAAAATCCCCTATGAATGTATTGATTATAGCTCCGGGTCCGTATAGGTCGGCGTCTGGGTCCGGATCCGGACCGCGGTCCGCCTGTTGCCGACCCCTGGTCTATGGTATCAACACACAAAATACCCTTTTTTTTAGCATTTTAATCTAAACCCAGTTCTATCAACTAACGTTTAAGCTTCTTTAGATCATATCTCAGCAATTTCTTGTTCACGAACTTTGCATTCGTCACCTTTATTGTACCGGTACGTGAATCATGACCCTCGGCAAGATATTATCCGGAAAAGCAGCATTGGCTAAATTCCCTTAATAAAGTCAACATAGTGTTTGGCCCCATGCATTGCAACTAACTGCATCAGGACATACAGCTAACCAAACCAGCTGCATATTTTTCTGCACACGCCAGTTTGTCTAAAAGTGGGTCGCTGCTGATTCAGTCACTCCTGATGCTGAAGTATAACTGCTAGTGAATTCCCTTGGCTGTTACATTTGGATTAAAGTCTAATCGCCGGTGACTCAGTCCCACTCTAGTCACTTCAACATCAACTTCTTCTACTACTCTACTCACTGTGGGAGGCCAGTCCAACCTGGTGGAAGTAGAAAAACACTACAGAGCTAAAACAGCACTCCAGTCAGTCAGCGAGTCACTCCACCATATGCCTCAACAACTTCATCCATCCCTCTCCTCCCAGAATCCCACCCCAGGCATCTTTAATGACACCAACAAGGTGTGGTTGAACAGCAGCTGTGAGAGTACTATTGCCACTCAGACTGGAGCCAAGTCTCTTTTGGAGCCTTCATCCTCCCTGTAAATGTTGTTTGCCTCTGGGCAGACTCTGATCACACTCCCTTGTTGGCCAGACACCAGGTACAGTACATTTTCCAGCAACAGCTTTTGTTGACAGAGACTACCTTGTAATTCTTTTTTTATTTGGCTGCTGCATTGGGAGTGCTCTCCTTTGCTAATATGGCTTGTGGGGCAGTGAGTTTTGCCCTGATATGAGGCAGTTGTATAAACTACTCCGTAAATAATTGATATAAGGGAAATGCATGTTATATTAGTCCCCTGCACACCCACACACCTTTCTTTAATCACTCTGGTTTGATGGACTCTGCTGAGAGTTACATAACAAAAGTAATAATGGTTTATGTTTACCTGCCCTAAGAGATGCAGCAGAACTGATATACCAGTGAGGGACACACCAATCAAATCTTTTTAACCCTATAGTTTGCAATTGTACGTATTATTATCACCCCCTCTCTCTCAGTAGTCCTCCCTGCTTGATGTGGATCCAGCTCCTCCTCCCCCTCCCTCCCTCCCTCTCTCCCTCACATGCAGTACAGTCACACTACACTGGGCTCGAACCCATCACTCATTCCCCTGAGTGTGCAGCGCTGACTGCCTGACTGCGAAGACTGCACCACTTGCTGTATAATGAGACAGTAGAAGCACAGTTAAAGAACAGTTTTATGATCTAATATTTAATGAGTCCCGGCCTGGTTTTGTGCGAGGAGAAAGAGCTGCTTTATACATTTGGCAGTATAACTGGGAAAATATAGTGCTGTCGTATTGCCCATTGGCTCAGAGTTGGAAGATAACTGCAGTGTAGTTGGACACATTGTAAAGGCTCAGTTCAGATCCCTTTTCTCTCGCATGTCTAATGTCTATATATGAACAGCTGAAATCACACTTTGTCACATTCCTTGATTGACGATTTAAAGGACCAAACCCTTCTGCTCCCTGCAGACAATCACGGCTTCCCATTCTTTTGCATGTATCATTAAAATCAATTCACACTCTTGAAACTTGCCTCATTTGTGAAATCCAGCAGAGAACACCACCAGGTCTGCATTGTCTTTGACAAATAAACATTGCGTTGAGGTGACTAAGCAGAAGCTTTTAGAATCCCTGTTCATTTGTGAAACTTATATTGTCGGCGTAGCAAATATTCCTTACAATCATGATTGATGTGTCAATACGCATTGTTGAAATTCTATTATTTGGACAAGACCTGGTCCCCCTTGAAAAAAGCCTGCAGTATGTACATCCATTAAAAGAACTCCAAGCTGGTCCATGGAAAGCGTGCAGCCTTTGAAACTATGAGCATCAAACACAGCTGCTGGCTTTCACAAATATAATTGCTTATATGTTGTTGTGTTTTGGCTCAAACCCCAAGAATCACTGCCCAATTACAGCGGGCAAACGTCTGTGTGTTCCTGTTTCTCCTATATGTTATGGCCTTAAACAAAGCATTGGTTTGTAAAGTCGGGCAATACATCCTCATTAACAGGCCCTCTGACACACAAACAGCTGATGTTACATTGCATCTGAATGAAGGAAATGTCGACTGTCTAAACAGAAATGACGGGGCAGCCTCACATTTGAATAAAGTTAAAAGAACATAAAGGAGGTTTGGTGACAACAATAAGCATCCATTTTTACTTTTGGAACAATCAACTTAGGCTGCAGTTATGTGTTATGCAACAGCAAAAATAGATAAGCAGACTTGCTTTCTTTCACCCAAACTTCAAGAATAAATTAGCTGAACTTGTTTGGTTTTTTTATATCTTTTTTTTTCTTCAGGTTGTTATGGAAACTGGCCCGCCTACGTCTGCAGCAGTCCTGTGCTGTAGAGAACAGTTTTCTACCTCTAATGCTCTCTCCACAGTCACTCCGTAAATTAGGTTTACTGTTATTCAGGACAACTTGCATTGAGCACTAGAAAACCATCTTGACAGTTATTGTGCTCTGTGGAGCCAGGAGTGTTTGTGAACCAGTGACGGACAGAGTTAATGTACCAGAGTCTTCTGACCTTTCACTGTGATTTCTCTGACAAGCACCACCTCACATGACTTGGTTTCCCTCACCTGAGAGTTGTGAACCTTTGACCCTCCTCTGCTCTCCAGAGGAGAACAGAGAAAGGTAGAGCCAATGTATTTGCTGCACTCAGGAGTAAATGTGCCTCTCCTTAATGATAGGTTGCAAGATTTATTTTTGATTAGCCTATTGAGTGAGGGAAAGCAAGTGAGACCCACTTGTGCGTTGTTGTAGGATGAGTCACTGAGAGTTCTCCGGTGTGTTGAGACCTGTGGGGGGGGGACACTGGGAGCGACGGCTGATAAAAACGAATTCTTACCAAGTAGCACTTAAGTGGCCAATTGAGATGTAAAACTGAAGCAAAACATTTGTATGTAACTCAAGGATTCATAGTCAGCATAAAGCCAATTTTTCTTTCACTGATGGAATTTGTATGGGGCTCAGGCATCAGTTCCTCTGCCTAGTGCAAGAAGCCCCTGTGGGTAGAACGGTTTGATAAGATAAGATAAGAGGTACTTTATTGATACCAATTTGTTTGTTTTTTTGCATTGCAGCAGCATAAAAAAAACATAACAAAACAAGGCATTGCACATAAGTAGAAATTAATGAGTAGAAATAAACAATACTATAATTTAAATATCTCAAAATAGAATTAAAGCAGCATTAGACAGTAGTCCGTGAAGATAAAACATCTATAAACTCTGACAATAAACACTATTGAAGGGACCTGGGGGTTAGGGTTACTTATGTCTCTGAATTGGTCAAACATAAAACTCCCGTCTTTTACAACTTTAGTACAGCTTATTATTAACGCAATATGGAAACAAGAGCTGTCACTTTTTCAAAAGATCACATTAGGAAAAATCAGATTCTTCTTTACTTATCCGAATGGTAAAATATTACAAGCAGTAGGGGCACAGAGGGACGCTGCTGTTAGCACAAGGGCAATAATGGAAAGTATTGACAGTCATTTAATACGTTTAATAAGAGGCGGAACTAAAACAGTTTGAAAGCTGCTGAACACTGTTGTTAGCTCACTTCCTATGCTACAGTGGCTCCTGCATGCTATTCTTAAAATGCTTGTCCAACAGATTATAACCAATAAAATATTGACTTATTCCCACATTCGGTTGAAGGTTTACTTTTTTTCTCATAAAAAGTGACAGATGTATAGGAAATACTGGAAGCCATTATATCTTATCTTATTCCACCATACAGTAAGGCTCAAATGTTTCTTGTAATGTTAATATTGAGATAGACAAAGTGAGAGTAACAGTACCGACATTACCTTCTTCAGAGCTACATTCAAAGTATTGATTTGGTTCCGGGGTCAGTTTCTTGCGTCATGGAGCTTGTTGGTTTTAGTTTAAGAGGCTTCCCCGTGCCACTGGCCCACTGAATGGACCGTACTGTGTCAGTGTGCTGCAGGAGCCTCCACAGGGCTGTCCTGTCCCCCCCCCCTCGTCCCGCGGGAGGCCCCTCCAGCAGCCAGACACACTGGCCCACTTTACTTCCCTTTCTGCCTCTCTCGAGCTCCGCTCTTAACTGTGTCTCCGTCCGTCTCCAGCTGCTGCCAAACCTTTTATTTCTGGCTCGCTATGCTGAGACTTTATCGAGGTGGTTGTTTTTGTTTTGGCTTTTGATCTATCCACCATGTCTCTCTCTCTTTTGATTGACTTTTTCCACTCTGTCCAAGCTGTTAAATATGCAGAGGCAGTTTAAGTCTAAAACCTAATCATATAAAGTGGTGAAACATTTGCTGGAGTGTGAGTTGTAAGCTCCAAGTGTTGCTAAATAGAGAATGGCTACAATAAACGAATTACCCAGCCGCTGTGGATGCCAGTCTACCCACAATAACTTAATGGATAATTACATATAAGTGCAAGCGAGGGCTTGATAAATGTAATAAGTGTCCTGGGCTTTAAAAGGTAGCGTCAGATTTAGAGACTGGGGAAACAACAGCGCATTGGGAGGGAGCCAACAAGAGGGAAACACCCCCCCCTCCTTTTACTCTTCCTATTTCGAAGCCAAACGTGTAACTGTACCAGCCGCTAATATTTTGCTCTAGATTCTCTGCGGCTCGTATACGTCAGAGTTTAACTTTATGAGTTTATTAATTACACATATGCTGACTCTGTGCATTACCATCCAGTACAACGTTATTCACAAAGTCTGCATAATTTGTTCATCATACTGCGCCGAGAATAGCAAACATGGCTTCATTAATTTAGAATAATTATTCAAAGTGAAATGCTGCTTTTGTATCTGTGACTGCTTTAAAGTAGTACATGTGGATAGGGAAAGTTTGAGCAAAATGAACACATGCGAAATGCTCAGACAGACAGACAGACACACACAGAGAAACACACGCACACACAGAGAAACATACACACACAGACACATGCTTGGGAGTGTGGGATTTAAAAAGCAGTGCTGGAAGCGTGACAGTGGGCGTGTGTGGGTGTCCAAAGTGTGTCTCTGTCTTTCTCCGTCGGTGTGAAAAGTAGTTCAGTAATTAAAGCAAACCTCTCTGGTCCCCAATGAAAAGGGAAGGCATAAAGGGTGAGGAGGCTGTGAGAGGGAGTGGGAGAGACAAAGAAGAAAGGAGAGATAAAAAGCAAGAGACGGTTGTTTTTGATAAAAGAGGAGGTTTTAATTTTAGCTTGGCGTGCCAGATTGCCATAAGGGGAAAAAGTGGCACCTAAATTGAAGATGCAGATCGGTTAGACAGGGGTCTACACACAGGCACGGACACATAACACCCACGTACACACACACACACACACACACACACACACACACACACACACACACACACACACACACACACACACACACACACACACACACACACACACACACACACACACACACACACACACACACACACTGACAATTACATAATATCAGCATGGGCACTTACATAGTTGAACATTTGCCTAAAGACGAGCGTTCCCCTCATTTTAAGGGAAATATCCAAGGCATAGCTTTCAGTTATCTCCATGTTGAAAACTCAGCCATGACCCAGTGTGAAGTTTGTTTTCAAACAATAGTAATTCCTTGTCTTTATTGTGCATTCTCCTAAAGCTATCCCACTTATAAGAATTATATTCCCAGTAAGTTGTTGATGTTTATTTCCACTGGTTGTGTAAGGCTGGACCTGGCTCATTATTTTTACAGTAAATGGAAGTTTTAAGCCGCCTTGGGTTCGACATTTGTGTCGTTAGTTATTTAAGTGAGTAAAAACTCAATACATTTAAAGATATTCCTCTGCTGTTGCCCATACATCCAAGCTGAGTCCAGTAGAGGCCATTTTGTATTTGATTGTTATTGCATATTGAAACCTGGGAAATGTTGGGCCACGAAGGATCCATCACGTGTCCTCCAAATCCAGGAAAAAGAAGGCCACATTTTGAGGATTCTTTGGCGGATGTGACATGATCGGTCTACAATTGCGACCGTTGGATTGGGACACGGCGAACCATCAGCATAGTTTGTGTTGTTTTAGCTGCTTTCTATCCAAAATGTCCGGCATTTTCCCTGTCTAACGAACTTGTGAGTTTCACTGTTGAGCTGCCTCGTGTTTTTGTCCCGTTCTGACCTACATATGTTACCGGGACCAGCGCTCCACTTTTGTCTCCATGACAACGCGAGGTGCGAGAAGGAGGGATGCGCCTATCGAAAGGCAAGATGTTATTGTCGTCCTACGGACTCCTACGATTTAAATCAGAGTTCTCCGTTTGGAATCAGTGTGAGCTCTTTCTATAGTGTTCACCCGAGCCCATTCAAGCCATTTTTCCTCCTATAGCAGGGGTAGATAGATGTTGAGGGAGAAAAGAAGAAATGGTCTCTGATGTATAATTTATCAGAACAGTGGGTGGGCGGAGGTGATGGGGTGTGAGCTGGGTGAGGAGAAGAGAGGGGAGGACAGCAGGGTGGGTAGCAGAGGGGACATTCGGGGAGGAAAGGTGGTGGCAGAATGGAGGAGGCAGTGTTGGAGAGCGAAGAGAAGCAATCCAACACTCACATTCTCCCTGTTAACCATCACTGTGCCAAGTACTGTAAGTCCTCCAGTGGGAGTAGGTGTCTGAATAAATTAAAACGTGTGATCAGAATTATGTTGTTTTGATCGTGTGCATATGGAGCCCTTTAGCTTAGTAAAAACTGCTAGAATATCATGTTTTTATATTTTCTGCCATAGCTTTTTCTTTTGAAACAAACCCAAAGGAGACACTTGTGCAGAAACTGCCCACTCGCTCAGGCAGATCTATACTAGCTACTTCAGGGCAGATGGTGCCTTTATAGCATTTGCACATTTGGCTCATGAAGCAGGACCCTTGTGGGAAAAGCAGACCTGCCTTGTTAGGAGACTGGCCATTAGACCTCATTTTCACAACACCCCTTTCTCTCCTTACTCATTTCACCCACTTCATTTCCCCGTTTCCTCAAGACGTTAACACATTTATGCGGTGGAGGTGGAATGGAGTGGAAGAGAAAAGGTTGCTTTGTAAGGCATATTTATTTAGAGTGGGGAAACATTGAGGTGGGTCTGTGAAGCTACATTCACCCCTTTTTTGTTTGACCCAGTTTAATTGTGTGTTTAAACGTGCATGTTTAGCGGGTTCAGAGTAATGTGTGTGTGTGTGTGTGTGTGTGTGTGTGTGTGTGTGTGTGTGTGTGTGTGTGTGTGCATGTGTGTGTGTGTGTGTGTGTGTGTGTGTGTGTGTGTGTGTGTGTGGTGTGTGTGTGTGTGTGTGTGTGTGTGTGTGTGTGTGTGTGTGTGTGTGTGTGTGTGGTGTGTGTGTGTGTGTGTGTGTGTGTGTGTGTGTGTGTGTGTGTGTGTGTGTGTGTGTGTGTGTGTGTGTGTGTGTGTGTGTGTGTGTGTGTGTGTGTGTGTGCAGTAACTCGAAAGGAGACAGTAGGCTGTGGTCTGTACAAGTCTGCCGAATGGAGATAGGGCTCTGCTGTTGTTTCTACCAACTGATCAGCTTTGCCTTACCCACAGTGATAAACACACACACACAGATACACACACACACACACACACACACACTCTACATGCCTCTCACTAATCGTCCTACACAGCCTCTGTGATCTGTTAAAGTAGACAAACAATAACAAAATAATATTCGCAGCTATTTTGTGTTTTGGATCCTCCCACACATGGATGAAGGGCATCTATTGTCATATCGGAGATATTTTTTGTCTTTTGTCTGTGTCAAATGAATGATCATAATATAGCGCACTACACAGCTGAACCTGAACACTCACATTCCCTCCTTCATTACTCTGTGAAATGGACCAACTGCCCCACTTAATAAAAACATTCCCTTTTTCAGTTGCCATGTATGGATTTAAGCACAGGTCTAAATCAAGACAGAGTAAGGCGTCCAAGATTCTGTCATAACACGCACTTAATTTAATCATATCTTTCGATCCAAGAAAAAAATAGGAAAGGGAGGGAACTCAGTATTTTCCATGAGCCACTTAGCTTGTTTTAAAACTCATTAAGTAGACACATGAAAAGTGGAGAATCACAAGTTAATATAAACATTTTGTCAGAGAAATCTTTATTCAAGATCCACCTTCTTGTTTGTAGCTTTCAACCTCATCTTATCAAGGTCATTAACAGCCAATTGGGTTGAAGGTTGAGAAGAAGGCTGTGAGATGTGGTTTAAAGCTCAACAATAAAGCTTGTAGTGTTCTTTGCACTATGGTTTTATTGTTTTACTTACTGTCACTCTTACTATAATTTCCCTTAAGTATCTGCATCTGTCTTGCTGCAGGGGAATACGAAAGAAGGATACCGTGGGCGCTTACTGCCTCAGTAGCGACAACCTTTGACCTTTTGCAATCTCAGATGAACCCAGAATTACGTAACTCAAAGGTCCTTCGGAGTGATATCACTGAGTACAATGTGACCACCTGTCCCCGTCTGACCACCGCAGACAATTAGTTATCTCATGTACAGTATCTTCAGGCCAACATGAGCTCAGAAAGAAGAGAATGGAGATAAAAGGATGGATATTATTATTGCAGTTCTGTAAAGAGAGAAAGACAAAGCAATGGATAGGAGATATTGAGGACACACAGCTGGAGAAAGAAATCCTACAGATTCGAATAAATGTCATTCTCACCGACAGCTTCTATCTTAATTTTCACTCATTCAAAAGGTCACACAGGAACTTGGTCTGACATATAAAAAGTAAATATTTCAAGGCTTTCTCGTGCAAGCGTCTTGATCATTTCTACCAATCTAATTCAATGTATGGTGGCACATAAGGAAATATTTAGAAAATATGATTAAGAGTAATAACTATTTACAATAGTTATTCTTGGATTCATTCATTAATGTGATGAAAATATCCCTAAACTTCTTAAAATGCCAGTGGGATTACCTGGAGTTCCTCGTGGGGATCCAAACTTCTCCTATTACCTTTTTGTTGCATCGTACTCCAGGCAGGGCAGGTCACTTCGACACTGAATAATTCAGGAGAGGCCGTGAAGCTGCCTGCGTGTTTTAGATAATCCTGTCGGTGTGTGTGTGTGTGTGTGTGTGTGTGTGTGTGTGTGTGTGTGTGTGTGTGTGTGTGTGTGTGTGTGTGTGTGTGTGTGTGTGTGTGTGTGTGTGTGTGTGTGTGTGTGTGTGTGTGTGTGTGTGTGTGTGTGTGTGTGTGTGTGTGTGTGTGTGTGTGTGTGTGTGTGTGTGTGTGTGTGTGTGTGTGTGTGTGTGTGTGTGTGTGTGTGTGTGTGTGTGTGTGTTGAGGAATGGTTTCTGTGTGACTGTGTGAAGATGGGCGCTAACAGAGTGGTTTCCTCTGTCCTCTTGGAGAAGCCCTGTGGCCTACTTAGGATCAGCTTACAGATGTTGGACTGAGAGTGGATGTTGAAAACTGACTCCGTGTTTTGGGGATGTGGTTTCCTTACTCCAGTGTTTGGGTAAAACAGCCAGCGAGCCTCCACCTGTTGATTAAGAAAAGCGACTCTACCTGAGCCAGTTTTCCATGTTTAAATATATTAGAGCTTATCTGTATGCCAGGAAAAAAATACCTCTTGCTTTTCTTTAAATGAAATGTGTATCTGTAGCTTTCACAACATCACAACCAAACAGACCTGTCACTGTTGATCCTTTACCGTAGTAAAAGCTCCATGTGTGTGTTGATGATAGTACCAGAGCTTTTGTAGTAGTATAGTGCCTACTGTAAATATATACAGTATGACTCACCACACTCAATGCATCATCCTCCTCTTGATAAGGATACATTTGTGTCCATGCCAAGCGTGGTTAACAATCTATGCTGGAAACACATGCTGTTGGTTGGGATAACATTATGTGTGTCAGTTGGTTTGAAATGGTCTGAAACAGAATTAAACAAAAGAACAAAATACGGTCGAAGCCATCCTCAGACTGTCGACCGAGCTAACACGTAGTCTCAGTTGAAGCCGAGCTCTCTGCTGTGGTTCAGGTTGGTCTTGGGTTGCAGTGACGTAGGTAGGTCCTTCAGTCAGCAGTGACATCAGGCTCTGAAGTTACACTGCACAGGTACACAGCCTACGGTGCACCCATACATCCCCGTGTCATGAATAATGGCTTAAGCGGTGGGCTAAGGAGGATGACCTTTGTTAACCCCACCTCCGGTTACCTCACTCACCAAAGCCTCCGGAGGCTTCCACCTGTACCGGACTTTAACTTTTTTTATTTCCAGCAATCTGTCATTAGATCTGGCCTTCTAAGGAAACTGTCATGATGTAATTTTAAGGTTAAAATGGAAAGATGTCACTTTTTGGCCCTAAACTTGACATTTTTGCTAATATTTGGAGGGAAAAAACTTTGAAAACTTTGAAATTGTACAATAACATATATGAATATATGATATATATATGAATATACGAGTCTGAGGGCAATGGGAAAAGTTGATCATGTTTTTATCGAGCTTTAGTCAATTGGTTCAAAGTTTGTTTCTTAACCATCAACTCCTGGCTATATTATGATGTTGAAGTTCAGTTTGTAAGTCTTGAAAAGTTAAAACAAGGTGTTGAAGAAGATGTTAGCTGATTGATTTCTTTGTTATACTCATGGCTTCATCCGTACATTCTTTCGACTCTTTGCCATGTTTTTGTTAGACACTTTCTAATCTAGATCAGCCACTAATTTCATCCAATATTCAGAGACCCCTCCACCCTTCCTCTCGCTTTCCCTCCGTGTCACAGTGCAGAGTGAATAATTCATGGTCGGGCTGCTTGCTGGTGAAGATGAATCATGTGAGGAGAGCAGGATACTCATGCTCGCTTCAGAGCGACTCCTCTCTCCAAATACTGCAGGACAGTGTTGGAGGGGGGGGGTCACAACTTTACTGTACAGACCAAAACTACTCAATCCTGGTTGTATGACATGACCAGTTCCTCTGACTTCAAAACCAAGCCATCTTCAGAGACCATGCAGCAGCCTGTCAATATTGTATCCATCCATTTTTTGTATCTACATTGAGTGTGTAGCATTAGGGCCTCAGGTATTAGCTCGTAAAAAATACTTTTGGTGTTGATTTCCAATTTGAAAGTCTCAAATCTTGAATGTGAAGTCTGAAGCCCAAGGCCACAACTGTGATTTTATAGTCATTCGAAAATTGAAAGTTTTATCAACGTTACTGATCTTCTTCAGTAGGCGGAGTTAGCCCAGTTATCTGGAACTGATAGCATGTTTTATGTTGCTACACCTAAAGATAATTATGTTCACATAAGTCAGAACCTAAAAAGAAGTCAGCTTTTTTGCTCTTTGGTCTTCTCTCATATCTAAGTCAATGTTTTATTGTTCCTTGTTAGATGCCTGAAATAAGGTCAGCTGTTAACACAAGAGATTTTAACATTTTGTTATATTTGACATTGTTCACTAAATACCTGGATGCTTTTATGTGTGCTAAGAAAGGCTGTTGCTAACAAATGGCTAAATGAGACTCAATTGGTTGTTGAGACATTAAACGTCATTACGCATTAGCTACAGTAAGTGGTGGTAATATTTGCAAGTCATTCGAAAATTGGAAGTGTTATCAACGTTAACCTAACTGCCAGTCTTCAACAGTGAAAGATACGTTTTGATTTTTAAAAAGGTACAATTAGACTACCAAGTCTTCAATACAGTGATTTTTGTGTGACACTAGCTGTCTGCTCCACTGATGTTTTGCATTAACCATACACGGCATGTTAGGCCGTGTATGGTGACAGCTGGAGCCACCTCCATCAAGCTTTGACTGAAATCTATGGGTGATGTCAGAGAGACTACAGACATATTTTATACAGTCTATGCTGATTACCAAAGAGTCGCCGTATGGCTGTATGATAATGTTCACTGACTGGAAATGCCTATTGCTGTTTGCCTGCGACCATTCCCTAACTATGCGATGTTGACCCAGTTTACACGTTTGGTTGTACAATATGAAAAGTTTGTCGCTCCTTGCTCTGCAGACTCTGTTCCTTCACTCCCACACACTTCTGTCTCTGGAGAAACTCCCTGCCTACCTAAATGTGTCTCTGCTTGCTTGTGTCGGTGTCAATTTTCACATTGTGTGTTTGTGTGTACTGTCATAGCTCTGCAGTCCTCTGAAGCTTATTGTGTCCTGATCTGGTCCTGATGCACATGTGAACCTCACACGCAGGATGAACACACCAGAGTGTTGATGGACCCAGAACAACAATAATTCATATGGAGGGGAAGTTTTAGTGCTATCACAGCATGTTATCAGACTGCATGGCTAGGGAACCAAACTTGTGGACTGAAAAGCTCCGTGCTTAACGTTCGCTCAGGCTTACAGCGATGCAAGGATATGTGATTGATTGGAGAGATCCTAAGGATGAGGTTGAGGTTGCTGGCATTGACAGAGGGAATTCAAATGGTGTGCATTTTGGTGGTGATGTCTTTTGATTCTCTTTCTCTCTTTCTTCCAGATTAGTCGCTGCTTGAAACCAGGAGGACGCTTTGTCTCTGTAACGTTTGCCAATCCCCTCTTCAGGAAACGCCTCTATGCTCGCACAGAGTACAACTGGTCAATTAACGAGTACAGTTACGGAGAAGGCTTTGAATATTTTGTGTACGTAATGACCAAAGGAGAGGGGCTCAGTCCAGAAGATGCAGCTCTGGAGAAGAAGATACTGGAGGACAGAAAAGCCCCACCTCCCATGATCGCCACACAAAGTGAAGATGAGGAAGACTTCCTGTCTAATATTGACTTAACATAACTGGATTTTCTAAAACAATTTTAATTTGCAGTTGTCACATGCCAAAAGAAGAACTGGAGCAAGAAACATTTTTAAACCGGGGAGAAAATCATGTTTGAGATCATTTCCATTGACAAAAGGGTCTCTTACATTTAGGGACTGTACAACATGGAAATGCCAAACTAATGAAACAAATGTTATTCTAAATAACAGCATCTTTGGAAAACCAAAACCCAACTCACTATTTTAAATAAATGAAATGTAATACAGCGCTGGCACTAGCCAACAATCAAGTGTTTTTAACAAAAAGTTAATTTGGTGTGTGAAAATATACACTACCCAAACTGACCTTTGACCTTTCTTTATCCCGCCATGTTAACAAATACAGAAAAGGTCACTTTCAAAATACAGATCTTAACACACAAAATGTCAACAAACATTACATATTCTTGATTTAAGTCTGCTCTTGTATAACATTAACAATGTTTTGTATATGTTTTTATCTGATTTTATTGTTTTTATGGGATGGTTTGTATTAATTTTAACATCACATCATGGAGCTTTCCTCAGCTTCTTTTCTAACGATAATAAAACAAATCAATGTTCCACCCCAGTGTCCTTAACTGCCTATATATTGAATTGGACAGTACTGCCAGTGTTACGCAATGTGCACAACAAACTTGTCTAGTACATAACAGCAGCCTGCATGTCAAGCAGTGGCGTAACAAGGTTGTGATTGGCCCCGGTGCAAATATTTGTTTGCCCCCCCCCCCCCCAACTCAGCGTTGCTTGCTTTTCTCTCTCTCTCTCTCTCTCTCTCTCTCTCTCATCTCATCTCTCTCTCTCTCTCTCTCTCTCTCTCTCTCTCTCTCTCTCTCTCTCTCTCTCTCTCTCTCTCTCTCTCTCTCTCTCTCTAACGAAAAATATAGCCTACTTATGCAAACAACATAAAACGGAGCATTATTTATTTCTACTTGAATGTCGCACTGCACCCACTTTGCGATTATGTAGATTATCTCATTTTGAACAGCTGGACTCAAGTATTTCACAGAACCTTGAGGTCGCTCAACAAGTTCTTTCAGAACCGGATCGTAACATGCTAAAAGTTCTATCATATTGAGAAAGTTTCCACTGTTGGGCTGTCCAAGAATCTCCCTCTGTCCTCTAAAAGCCAAGTTACAAATGGCCAGAGTGATTGTAATGTTGACAATACGCTCAAGTACCTGTCTCCAGTAATTAGCAGCATTCCTTGCATTCCTCTCCATGTTTGCATCGATTCTCCCGTTTTTCTTCCACTGTTCATATATGACACACGCTCCGACATGGACCTGAGATTGTGCATGTGAGTCAATCCTCGCAGACAACGCATGTCCACGCATCACTGTAGAACGGTGCACCTCGGTCTGCGAACAGCCAGCACGGCTCACAATAGGCACAGTCCAGGGTGGGGGAGTAACACAGCCATGTCCGTGGCAGTTTGATACCTACTCTGGTAGTGGTGGTGTAATACATCTCGGAGAAACACCTGTTTCCTTGATGTGTGTCTCTGGGGAATGGGCCGGTAGGCCTACATGGGCCAGTTGCTATAATATAGCCTTTGATCTTGGCGTTGGGGGTCTCAATAGCGCCATAGAGTCCCCTATCAGTTGGGGAAGGGGCCCTTGCGGGAACTGTAGGACCACCGCCGGGCACAGCCAAATCCATCCTCTCCTCCTGGCTTATGGCTGGAGAAGAAGGTCGCACAGCCACGGATACAGCTTCACTTGTGGAGCTAGACGATGGTGAGGCAGGTGAGCTATCGTTAGCCTCCGGCTGCCGCTGCACGTCAACATTACCAACGTTAGCGTTCGATTTCGAGGACGATGTATGACAAAAAAAACTGTCTAATTTTGTCTGTTTAGCCTTTACATCCTTACGTCCTTTCTCTTTTGAGCGCCGCTCTTGTGTTTTGGTTTGCTGTACATTATAAATGCAAGCTATTCAATTTGTTATAATTCTGCCGATATTGCTGCTGCTATAGCTGTGTAGTACATATAACTTTTGATGTTGATTAAACGGTTCGCTCGTCACGCAAGGTATCACATGACATGAAAGGGAGCAAGGTCATTGGACAGACAAATTAAAAATTAATTTAGGTTGCTACGTTACTTTGAAGACTGCGTGAACCAGTCAATGCCATTGGGGCCCCTAAATAAAATATATATGAAAAAAAAAAAAAAAAACTATATACATTTTTTTTTTTGTTGCATGGGCCCCTGGACGGCTGTGGGCCCCGGTGCAATGCACGGGCTGCACCGTCGATAGTTACGCCACTGATGTCAAGTCAGTGTTAACCTAATCTCACCAGAATGCGTGACTCCACCACTACTCCTTAACACCGCATTGCGTGGTGGACTCACGAACTTTGTTACATTTACGTGTCTGCACCACGCAAACAACCCCAATGCAAAGTGAATGAGGCTCTTTTGTCGTGGTGCACACACGCATTTCTACAACGTCCAGCAGTGAGCTTTTATTCTATAAAACGTTTTTTAAATCTACTTTATAGCTTGTAGTAACTCACGGGAGGCTTCTTTTATTTTATTTGTATTCATAATAATTTTTATTTTTCGTCAGAATGTATTATGGTGCATTATTTACGAATTTTTGTTCTCAAAAAACAGTGCATTGTGTGTAATACAACTGTGATTTTTATTAAATTAGTTAATTTTTCAGGAAGGCCAGAGCTTCAGCTGTGTCCAATAGATTGGTCCCTTTTAGTTAACGTTTTTTAAAAGAACATTATATTCCGATTTGATCCTGTCCCCTTTATTGTATTACGGAGAGCAATGTGAGCATCCATTCCCATTGGATAACGGAGGATTTTACACCCGGAAGTGAGTATTCTCCTTACTGTCGATTGATGTTACAGTGATATCTGCACTACTCATCAACTCAAAAACACCAGATTATCCTTGTTGATTACACAACATTGATTGGTTTAAGTTGTGTACAATGCTTTTGTAATTTCCCGCTTAGATTCGGAGAAACAAATATTTGTTCAGTTTAGAATAGCCGAAGACCATATATGTCTTATATGTCTTAAATGACATGATGAATTGGAAATGGGGGACCCTGATGTAAACAAGACGAAAGTCTTTCTCTGGTCTGCATCCCCTTAACAATTGTATGTTTTGAGCTGTACTGTACTGTACCCAATATACAAGCTGTTAATAAACTTTGCAATCAATCAATCAATCAAGACACTACACTACCCAGAATCCTCAGCTATTGTTCCGCGTTGCCTCAAGCTCTGTGATTGGTTGACCTCCAACTGCTTTCCATATGAGAAAAAAACGTTTCGTAAAAGATAAATCATACTTTATTCAGAAGTGCTTGCTTTACTCTTTGAAAGTCATCACATGAATGCATTGTAAGAAATGGTTTTGCTGCATTAAATATTACACATCTGTCGTAGTTCTTTATTTATCTACAGAGATCTGGCCTCAAAATAGACCGGAAACTATTCTTTTACCGTTCTGTTTTAATTTCACAATAAAGTTAGTAGTAATAATTTGTTTTGATATTATTGTTTTTTATTAACTACTAGACCGCTGGGTCATGTTAAGACCATCTTTTCTGTGTTGCTGTGGGGTTTTTCCATCGCTTTTGTGTTACAAATATCAAAACAATAACAGAATATATCCGTCGTAAACTAAACTAGAAACAGCAGTATATTTTATTTTGTTAACACTGTAAACTTGACAGCTTTTTAACTCGAACCACCTACTGGTTAAAGCACGTTATTACACGTTTAGAGTAATATTGAAATCTTGAAAAGGGATGTCCAAAATAGTAATTATATACAGTTTTTAATTAACTATTTGTAGAGAATAACGAGTAATGTATATTTATAGGGATCTGCAGATAAATATTTAGTCTTCTCAAGCACCAACAATCATTACATTACATTGCATTTAGCTGACGCTTTTATCCAAAGCGACTTACAATAAGTGCGTTCGACCAACAAAATACAAGCTTGAAGAAAACAGAATCATATAAGTACATCAGGTTTCATAGAGCCAAACATTTCAAGTGCTACTCAACTGGCTTTAGATAAGCCAGTCCTCCAATCAAATATCTCCTGATTGTTGGCACTTGACAATCACCTTCCCTAAATTTTACTCAGGTGTAACTAAAGTTTGCTTTAAAGAAAGCCCTCAGGATTATAAAAGACCCCCATCACCCCAGCCACAAACTGTTCTGTCTGCTGCCGTCTGGCACAACAGCCGCATTCTAGGAGAGGATGTGGCTGTTGTGGAGGACTACAAGTACCTGGGAGTGCACTTATGGGCTAAACTGGAGGATCAACACTGACGCTGTGTACAAGAAGGGGATGAACAGACTCTATTTTCTGAGGAAGCTGAGATCCTTCCACGTGTGCAGCAAGATGCTGGAGATCTTCTAGTCTGTTGTGGCCAGTGCACTCTTCTTTGCTGCGGTCTGCTGGGGGGCAGCATCAGAGCCGGTGACACCAGCAGGATCAATAAACTGATCAGGAAAGCTGGGTCTGTCATCGGCATCAAGCTGTACCCCTTTGAAGCTGTGGTGGAGAGGAGGACACTGAACAGGCTGTTGTCCATGATGGATAACCCCCTCTCCACCTGCAGCTGGACAGTCAACGGAGCTCCTTCTCCAACAGACTGCTGCAGCTCCGCTGTCTCAAGGACCGATACAGGAACACATTCCTGCCCACTGCAATAACTCTGTGCAACAAATCACCTCTGGCTGGAAGAGAACTCTCTGCTCCATAGTTTCTCTTGTAATACAACCTCGCTGTACATTTTACACATATATAATCTGTTCAATATTTAATATTCCATTGTCATATATTTTTGAATATGTATATTTGCATATATAATATCTACATGTATATTTTCTATTTCAACACGTATATTTTCTATTTTCTTTTCTTTCTATTCTTGTTTATTTGTAGTTTGTTTTATTGTAAAATGCCTTGTCTTTTATGCTGCTGCAACAAAAACTATTTCCCAAATTGGGATCAATAAAGTACCATCTTATCTTGTCTTATCTTACATCCGGACTAAAACCACCAGATTCAGGGACAGTTTCATCCCACAGGCCATAAGACTATTAAACACCTGAACTTTGAAATAACATCCATAGCATTAATCTGGCTGCTACTTAGAAATGATTTGTCTAATATATCATTTTCCAATCACTTGTATAGACTCTTATTGCACTAATTCACTTTTTACTATTTTTCTTTTTGTATTGACTTGCACTATTTTTTCTGTGTATCTGTTTTATTGTGTTGCACTCATAGACTGTATATATAGGTTGCACTGTTGGAGGAGCCTGTGACCTAAGGGGGGGGGGGGGGGGGGGGGGGGGGGTGTAGGAGACGTTCGATTCCTGTTTTGAATAGTGTGCCGTCAATGGGTTTCATTCCATTTCAAAATGCTAGGCTTGTTTGAGACAAGCGAGACCTGCGCAGTTGCGATCAACGTCTTGCTAGTGCGTTGCATGATGGTTTAGTCATTTTGTCCGACTTGGGCTGCTTCTCAGGTCGATTAAATGAAATCCTTGCTTCCCTCACTTGCGTCGTTTCCCTGCGTTTAGTCCCTCCCACCAGGGAAGCATGGAGGGACGCAAGGAAACCACGAGAAGCAGGGAAATGAGTTTTAAGAGCAATGGGACGTCCTTTCCTCCGGAGCGTCACGTGAAGCGACGTCCGTTTGTGATGACGCTGCACAGCTGTTCGTCTGGCAGCAGCCAGCTCTGTACCCGTTATTTCCACAAACACCCCCGCCTCTGTTAGTACACATTTACTGACATAAACATTAGTATCATCTGTTGTAGATCCAAATACATGAAATAAAATAAGAAGTCATTCTCAAAAAAGATAAACGCCATTCTTAAAATGTATAAACGAAAAAAGCGATCATGAAAATGTTTCCAATAAATGAATAAAAAAATGTTTGACCACTTTGTTGTTTAGATATATCACATATTTGTAACTAAATGATACATGAATTGAAACAAAACACAGTATAAACTGAGGAGTGAGTCCCGTGAGGTTCATGTATTTTCTTCACTCCGCTGGGGTATTGCTCTCATGTCAAGAAGCATCAGATCAGTGCATGCACTGCCTCGTCCAATCAGTGAGCGATACACAGTAAGGGGGCGGGGTGAGTATCTGAGGATTTCATCGGAGGATGGTCTGGTGGTTGCTCGGTTATCGCTCCTCCATGATCGCTCCTCGCTCCTCGATCCTCGGTCCTCCGGCAGAAATAAGAGCCATGGGACGGTACTCAAGATGGCGCAGGCAAATAAACTTCCGGTGAGACCGAGGACCGAGGAGCGAGTAAATGAAAATAGTCGACCTGAGAAGCAGCCTTGCTCTGGAGGCTCGCCTACATGAGACGTTGAAATCTCGCGGGACAAAGACGCCCGCAGCCTTGAGAGCGAGGCGGTGCAGTTCCTCTCCACGGGCTGCGGAAGCGAAATGCTTGATGGGAAACGACTCGCTGGTATCTCGAGCTGAGCGCTCATTGGTGGGTTTTACCCCTTTGCTGCTGAAACTCTCCAATTGGCTCGGCAAAAGTTTGTTGTTGTTTTGTGTCAGTTTTACGTCGCCACATCCATTCCCATTTTTCATCATTGTTCCACAATGTTCCAATGTTTATCATCATGAAATTAATATCTATATATTTTATACTATACTTGCACTGCTTACCGTTTTCATACTTTATATATCTTAGCATATTCATACACACTGTTCATACTGCTCACAGGCTGATATCTAGTGTATTCATACCCCTCACTGTTTATTCATCATTCAATTCATTCTATATTTTATTCTGTAGATTGTGTACATTACTTTTCACTTTACTGCTTGTTGCACCTGGTTAGAAGCTAAACTGCATTTCGTTGTCTCAGTACCTGTAATATGTGCAATAACAATAAAGTTGAATCTAATCTTGAGCAGGAACAAATGTATTTACTTAGTACATATCTGACATTAACGATTAAACACATGTGTGCATTCTTTATAAATGCAAACCAAGTCAAGCCGACTCCGGTGGCGGTATGCACCTTAAAGTTGTTTGCAATCCGCCAAAAAACGGAGAGAAGAAGAAGAAGAAGAAGACGAAGCTGACTCCGAGCTGTCCGACTTCAGGCGAGCTTTTTGAGACCTCCCCCGGCTGCGATCGGCTATTCTCGTCTACTTTCGAGGCGAGCCGCAACGCGTCTCAAACAAGCCTGCTGTCTGTCGCTCAGCGTAAACTTCGCGCACTGCCACTCCAACATCCAATCACAGAGCTTGAGGACAAATCACGGGGTTTGTCAAGCAAAGCACATGGTGTAGTCCCAAACGATAGCTGAGGATTCTGGGTAGTGTAGTGTCTTCGGCCATCCTAAACTGAACACATATTTGTTTCTCCGAATCGAAGGGGAAAATTACAAAACCATTGTACACAATTTAAACCAATCAATGTTGTGTACTCAACAAGGATAATCTGGTGTTTTTGAGTTGATGAGTAGTGGAGATATCACTGTAAAATCAATCGACAGTAAAAAGAATACTTACTTCCGGGTGTAAAATCCTCCGTTATCCAATGGGAATGGATGCTCACATTGCTCTCCGTAATACCATAAAGGGGACAGGATCAAATCGGAATATAATGTTCTTTTAAAAAACGTTAACTAAAAGGGACCAATCTATTGGACACAGCTGAAGCTCTGGCCTTCCTTAAAAACTAACTAATTTAATAAAAATCACAGTTGTATTACACACAATGCACTGTTTTTTGAGAACAAAAATTCGTAAGTAATGCACCATAATACATTCTGACGAAAAATAAAAATAAAAGCCTCCCGTGAGTTAC